>NC_069375.1:2450151-2753181 GCF_021730395.1 Mercenaria mercenaria | reverse complement strand
ACCTTTGACATCTAAGTGTAACCTTGACTTAGGAGCTAGTGGTCTGGGTCTAGCAAACTTACATTGAAACATCCAGAAACATTTCTATAAAAAAGTATGAAGTCTTACACTTTTTCTACAAGACTATTTTATATAAGTTTACAATTTTATGTAGAACTATGCTCAGAGAAGTTGAAGATTATTCAAAGTCCACACTTTTAACTTCCATATTCATAATATCATTAA
Organism: Mercenaria mercenaria; assembly: GCF_021730395.1. Classification (NCBI taxonomy): domain Eukaryota; kingdom Metazoa; phylum Mollusca; class Bivalvia; order Venerida; family Veneridae; genus Mercenaria; species Mercenaria mercenaria. The sequence continues at coordinate 2,752,956 of NC_069375.1, read as the reverse complement.
CAGTTGTGAGGATAAAAAGTATTTTGTAAATTAATAAAAAGTAAGTTCTTCATTCATGACAATTATTTCTTTTTCCCTAATTCTTGATATTTCTTCTCTGATTCCCCCAATGTGTTTGGAAATAAGATTAAACCTTTTGTATTATCCCTGTAGCCATGTTGCAATTTTTATTCAGAATTATGCTCACAAAATTGGAAAAGAAATGTTGCACTGGACACATATTTTACAGAACAGTACACCTTCCTTAACTTCCTTATGCAATTAGCAATTGTTACATTTCAATGTATTTTGCAAATTATTCTAAGGCAGTTCTTCATACATGATGCATACTTTTCTTTCTCTCTAATACTGATATTTCTATTTCTCTGATTCTGGAATTATGGTGTACATTCTGCAGATGTATGATCCATCAAATAGTTCAGTTTTTGTTGACCAGTGCTTTAAACAATTGTGGCCCTTCAGATGATCATCTGAATGGAAAAATTTAGCCATTTTACTCTAGTATAAAACTTAACATGTTTTATATGTTCATAAAACACAAAATTTTAGAATGTAAATCTTACAATTATAATATTATTAGTCTGACAGACATTATCAAGAAAATGTCATTAAGAAGTGGAAAAACAGTACCTTACACAAGTAATAAAGACTAAGAAATACAGCTTTGAATTCAAACAGATGATATATATTTGTCTGTATGTCTTCATGCATTCCATTTTCAACTATCACTATATATAGGCACTGTCGCACATGATCACTTGGTGTCCATAATGTATACTAAATTTCTTATGAATTGTTTGAAACTGTGAGTAGGCATACACAATGTACAAGTGATATTTTAAAGGACATCACTCAATAAAAAGTAACCTGAAATGAAGTCTTGCAATATGTGCATGCCTACTTCATGTTGATAATTTCATATCAACTTACTTTTGCACTGTGACACAGTATGAAAACTGTAGGAGGAGATGAAATATAATTCTTATAATATAAAAAGGGGCATAACACTCCAAATTTAGATTTTAGGCTAAAATAGATAAAGGCCTTAATTTTACATTTAAGGTAAAAGTGTATTACAAGTTTCAAGGGCATTGGATAGAAAGTGGGGGAGGAGCTGAGTACATAAAGACAAAAGAAAAGAAACTGTAACTGTTTCATTTAATTCAGATTCTAAAAGGACCATAACTTTAGAAACTGTCATCAGATGTAAAATCCACTATAGTATGTGTATAATTCTGCTGGCCATGAAGTATACCATGATCCATTTGAATATGATGGAATCTGCAGAAAGAGAGTTTTAATGCAAAAGTATGAAGGAAGCTATGATATGACAATTTGAAAAAGAAATGACATAATAACTGAAGAAACAAATATATCAATTTGATAGTCCTGACAATATGTGCCTGTCCACTTCATGCTGATGTACCAAGTTTCATTTGAACTGATAAATAGTAATTACATAAAAAAATTAATAAATGCAGCTCTAAACTATCCTGTACCTTTTGATGTCTACAGTTCATAGTCTAGCCAAAGCTCCAGAACTGGCTGCATTGAGGCATTTTGTTCACCATATCATACTGTAACAAAAAAAAGCCCAACATGTACATTTATATATACATAAATTTTTCTTTCACAATTAACTGTGATTTCTCTATAAATTTCTGACACTTCACATTAAAAACATTTAAAAGTACAATGTACATAACATAATTCTAAAATCAGTTATTATAGTTTGTAAAATAAATGTTGAATGCCATATCTATTTTCAAAAACACTTTTAAACACCTACCTGTATAAAATGGTGTGTAAATTGACAGTCTTCTTACTAGGCAATTTTAGCATTCATTGTCCATTATTTCTTTGAATAAATTTATATCTTCATCTGAAATAAGTATAGTATAGTATAAAAAAACTATGAGGAACATATTGGTGGTTTTCGAAATAATGAAGCAAAAGTGTGACATAGGGGTTGGAAATTCAAACCTTATTTCTTTTGGTGGTCACCTATTTTTTATGATAGCAAATAATTCAAATTTCAAGGAAATATACAACCTTGGGAAAGTGTTGAGAAATACCAATCAGATAATATTTTGAACAGCCTTCAGTTCATAAGTTCAGAGAATTTCCAGTAAGATGGGTGAAAATATTGCAGTGTTTTATGACAAGGAAATTGTATAACAGTAAATATGTTTCAAACATATATGAATAGGTGTTTGTGTATAGTTGAAACTTAATTAATAAATGTTTGTGGACTTTGGTTTTTAAAAATCACCCTTTCTGCATAAATCTGACATAAAATAAAAATTTTACCTAGAAAGTTGTTGCTGAATGAAAAATAATTAATATATTATTATAAAACTTTTTTTCTCACATTTTGCAGGTTTATAAACCACATTCCAAATTTCAAAAATGTCTGGTGATTTTTAAGAGATGCACATGGGACACATACTAAAAATCAGTGTAAAAACATCTGGGTTTTTACTTTATTTCCCTCTAAATGGAAAACCCATTTATTTAAAGAATACTTACAAGGGACATTTTTGGGTGTATAAACATATATGAAGATTCTGAGAAAGTTGATTTATAAAACAATAAAATCATAAGGTGTCTTCAAAGCTGTAAGGATAAAGATCTTAGAAAAACATTATGACTTAAGAAAAGTAATGGGGTTATGAAATTGTAGTGTTCAACTTTTAAATGTATCACTATTTTTTTTTTTACGAAGGGGCTTCCATCACAAGACATGAACTATTGGTAAGAATAAATGTAGTTAATGAAAAGAAGTATGTTGTTTTAAATGTGCAGAGTTTAGATTTTTTATAAGAAAAGCCAAAGCTGTAACAATTAAGTTTGTTGAAAAAGTAAAACACAGTTGAAAACTATCCTTCATGCAAAATGTCACACTTTTGGTGCAGATGGGACAAAATAGCTATATAATTTAACATAACTTTAAATATGCTTGAGCCATTCATCTCAAATTGCACACATTTCTTGAATACATTGATTTGGATATGATTTGCCCCAAAACACTTCTAAAACTGAACTGAATTAAAGTAAGGTGAAAAAGAAGAAAAAGCTTCATTATTTTGAAAACCACCCATTACTGTATAAGGAAATCAGCATTAATATATGTAATCTTGACAAGTGTAGATTAATGTATCTTAAAACTACTCATGTAGCTTCATTTCTTTATGCTGATTCTGTAGGTCTACAGCACAGTTGATTTATGAAGTTGAACAATTCATGCATGCCATGTAAAATAATATTATGATACTATTTATTAATCACATCTTGCTGTAATATAGGCCTACTGTATGTTATTTCATTCCATTGTATAAATTTGTTGATATTTTGGTGCATGATCATGCTTCATTCAGACCCTTGACCTTGTCAGCTATGCAGAGGTGTCCTTTCTTTGGCTTACTTATAGACATTGTTCTTTTTTTACAAAATTATTGTAGAATATATATAGAACATTGACATTCACCTAGCTGTACTGTTGGTCGACATCATGTATTCCTGTTGAACAAGAAATGTCAATGTGAACGCCCAGCACAGGTTAAAAAATTTGCAAATGACATTGTTTCCATGGTGCAGGTATTCATTCATCTGAAACAAACACATGACGGATTAAATGCACAGTAGACCTTGATTCTAATTAATGTTACTTTAAAAATATTGATGGTTTTTGCCGGATGATTCAGCACGTCCGATCAGACATATTTTATGGCATAAATGCAGAGTCTATGTTCAAATTATGTCAATTCGAATGCAAAAAGTACATCAACGTTTTTTTCTATGACAATGATCTATTCTGTCTATTCTGATCGATTCACTATCTATGAAACAATGCGTTAATTCTGCATCGACTCTATTTCAAGATCTGAGAATGACTTGTTGTTGATCTACCAGTGATTTAATGATAATCTATGGTGGCAGTAATACAAGTATGTTATGTTCTCCGCCCAAAAAATAGGCAAATCATTCTCAGATCTTGATATATAGAGTCGACTGAATAATCAACCTTACTTTGAACTCGTTGCAAAAATAATTAATTTATATAAATCTATATAACTTTGCACTTACCATTGTTCCTAGTCCAGAACAACTCGACCTGTCAAATTATGTAAACACGAGGGAGGCCTTTTGACAAGACAGTCATGTAAACTTCCGACCAGGAAATAGTCCACAAATTTATTCCAGTTACTTCCATATGCGATATTATCGTGAATTATAATTATATGCATAATGTATCGCATATAGATTTAAGCATAAATTTAATGTTTGTGAATCCTGTGCTTTAACTGTTTTCACGTTAAGCGCCGAAAATCATGAAATCCATAAGGCCCATGTGCTCAGCCTGATCACATTTCTACGCACTAACACATTTTTGTGTGAAAAATATAGCTGAAATTTACATTTTATTCTGTCAATTACTTTGTGACTGCAACCGTTTCTAAAAAAAAAATTGACACATCTGACTTTTATGTGTATTGCCCTTTTAATGATATTATGGATTTTTGTCATAGATCGCATGTTATCTCAATTAATTGTGAAATGATGATGTCTGCATGAAAAAAAGAGAAAAAAAAATTATCTGAATTATCGACTATAAAGGCTCTTTCATCAAAATTATTTAAAATATGATTGCTCGCAGGAAGTAGATATATTATCTAGGTACGTTTTGGTCACAATTTTAGGCAGAATAATGCTTGAATGTAGCAGCTGTCGATTTTGAAAAAATATGACCACCTGAAAATATTTTTTTCTGTCTTCTGTCCGGATTTTCGGGTACAAGTTGGCATTTGTTTTTCAAGATATATACTTCAAAGGAGAGCTAAATCATTTTCAATAGGCATTTCATTCATCAAATTATGTAATTCTTTAGTAAAAATTCGCAAAATGGTTGTAAAGACAAGCACTAAAATGTCGATATTTTGGCTATAGAATGTACCTTAAGAAATTACCTATGTAATTATTTTGAAATAGGATGAGAATATCATTTCTTCATAAATACTGTTAGTCTGTTGTGCAGCATTTTCTAAACCTTTAGTTCTCTTGTCAAACTAGAAATACTTCAGTCACACTGGTAAACAAGAGGGCCATAATGGCCCTATATCGCTCACCTGTTATCATTGCACTTAAAAAGAAGGTCAAAAAATCATAATCAAGATCAATCAAAAGAATTATGAGAAAATGTAGTTGAAATTTTCTTAAAGTTACTTCAAATAAAATTATTTTCAAATCAGGCCAGTAGTTTCATACAAGGTTTTCTGTATAGCCATATTGGAAAATGAGCCCCTCCCCCAGGCGGCCACTTTTTCAATGAATCAAAATTGTTTGAAGGAATTTGGTAGAGGGTCACCCAAGAAATATTTGTGTAAAATTATTTTGAAAACGGACCAGCAGTTTCTGACAAAAAGATTTTCAAAGTTCTATATAGGCATATAGGGAAAATAAGCAAAACCCCTTGGGGGCCATGTTTTTGCTGAATCAAAATTATTTGAAGGAATATAGTAGAGGATTACCCAAGGAACACTAGTCTTGTGTAAAATTGTTTTGAAATCAGTTTTCTATATAGCCGCAAGTCCAAAGGACAGGAACACCAAAGGGAAGAAATTTAACCAAAAACAAAACATAAATTCTTCCAAGATACAGATATGTCAAAATACACCTAAAACTTGGAGGTACCATCCATGTTGTACCACAGAAAAGTGGTCTCAGCCAATAATAAAAAGTTACTAAATAAGCTATTTATAGTAACATAAAAGGGAAGTAATTAAAAAACAATTATTGTAAGTGAACAAAAGAAGGATCTGCCAAATAAAAACAAGAGCACTGCAATGCAACGCAAATGCAGAGCAATATACACACAAAACAAAGTCATATGACCTTCGACCCCTAAGTGTGACCTTGACCTTGAAGTGAGCCATCCGAAACATGCGCTCTGCACGTTGTTTCGATGAGGTGTACATTTGTGTCAGGTTTCTTTGAAATCCTTCAAGGGGCTCAAGAGTTACAGAATGGAAGGGAAATTGCAAACCAACAGACAGACAGACGGAAACCGAGGCAATAACATAATACGTTCCTTCAGGCGTATAAAAAGGAATCGAGATCTTTATAATGGTGATACAAGTTGTGTGCAAGTTTGGTTAAAATCAAATCATAAATGAAGGTGCTATTGTGCAGACAAGGTCAAAATAGCTAATTTTGGCCCTTTCAGGGGCCATAACACTGGAACCCATTAAGGGAACTGGCCGGTTTAAGAAAGGAACCAAGATCTTATAGTGACACAAGTTTTGTGCAAGTTTGATTAAATTCAATTCAAAAATGAAGTTGCTATTGCACAGACAAGGTCAAAATAGCTAATTCTGGCCCTATCAGGGGCCATAACTGTTGAACCCATAATGGAATCTGGCCAGTTCAAGAAAGGAACCAAGATCTTATGGTGATACAAGTTGTGTGCAAGTTTGGTTAAAATAAAATCATAAATGAAACCACTATCATGCAGACACGAAATTGTGGACGGACGACGGACGAAGGGCGATCACAAAAGCTCACCCTGTCACTATGTGACAGGTGAGCTAAAAAAAACACAGAAATTGTGTTGTAAGAACATACAAATTGGACATTCTGTCTCTTTTTGGCAATCAGGAACAGAAAGCAAAGGAACCAAGATCTTGTGGTGATACAAGTTGTGTGCAAGTTTGGTTAAAATCAAATCATGAACTAGAGATGCTTTTGAGAAAAGCGCATGTCTCCCACAACTTCCCCTATGAAAAATGTCTAGTTTCTCTAGATGGTTTAGACGAGTGGATGCAACTAGATGGTCTGGACGAGTGGATCCAATCAGTAATTCAAGGGCCATAATTCAAAAGTGCCTGGGCGGATTTGGCTAGTTATCGAACTTGGCTGAGGTCTTATGGTCAAACACATTTTGTTCAAGATTGGTGAAGGTCGGATGAGAAATGTTCGACTTAGAGTGCGGACAAGAGTAAAAAGGCCGATTTTTGAGTAATTCAAGGGCCATAACTCCAAAATGCCTTGACCGATTTGGCTAGTTATCGAACTTGGCTGAGGTCTTATGGTCAAACACATTTTGTTTAAGTTTGGTGAAAATCGGATGAGAAATGTTCGACTTAAGAGTGCGGACAAGCTTTGTGACAGACAGACACACACACAGACTGGAGTAAATCAATATGTCTCCCACACCACTGTGTGGTGGGAGACATAATGAAGCTGCTATTGTGCAGACAAGGTCAAAATAGCTAATTTTTGCCCTTTCAGGGGCCATAACTCTGGAACCCATAACGGAATCTGGCCAGTTCAAGAAAGGAACCGAGATCTTATGGTGACACAAGTTTTATGCAAGTTTGGTTAAAATCAAATCATAAGTGAAGCTGCTATTGTGCAGACAAGCTCAAAATAGCTAATTTTGGCCCTTTCAGGGGCCATAACTCTGGCACCCATAATGGGATCTGGCCAGTTCAAGAAAGGAACCAAGATCTTATGGTGATACAAGTTGTGTGCAAGTTTGGTTAAAATAAAATCATAAATGAAACCACTATCATGCAGACACGAAATTGTGGACGGACGACGGACGAAGGGCGATCACAAAAGCTCACCCTGTCACTATGTGACAGGTGAGCTAAAAAAAACACAGAAATTGTGTTGTAAGAACATACAAATTGGACATTCTGTCTCTTTTTGGCAATCAGGAACAGAAAGCAAAAGCACTTAACTGCAGTGCCACCTGCAAATTCAAAGGTGAACATTCATGCCAAGTTACATCAAAATCCATGCATGCAGAAGAACTTCAATCTGAAATCTGACCCAAAATTGTGACCTTAACCTTTGATATAGGGTTAATGCATGTCACATCTTCTCACTTAGGTAAACGTTCATGCTAAATATAAACAAGATTGATCTGTGCATGTAATTTATTTATTTATTTTGTTGGGTTTAACGTCGCACTGACAATTTTAGGTAATATAGCGGCTTTCCAGCTTTAATGGTGGAGGAAGACCCCAGGTGCCCCTCCGTGCATTATTTCATCACGAGCGGGCGCCTCCTGGTCCGGACAAAATCGGGCAGATGCACAGACTGACAGATGCACACAAAAACACCTACTCGCCAAAATGAAGACTAAGTCCAGCTAGTTCAGCTCACCGCATGCAAGCTCAACAAAAATTTCTGTTGTTAGATAGACAGATAGATTTAGATAGATTTATTTCAACATAAAATGTACAATTTACATGGCGACTTATAATTAAAACATACAATCAAACAATAAACAAACATGTATGAATTAATATAGCCATGTCAATCAACATTATATCTTTAGGTCAAGTTTGAATCTGTTGTTCAGAAGCTGATTGTTTCTTTTATATTTTTGCTTAATCTGGAATTTACACAAGTTCACTAAATGTTTACTGGTCCAAATGTTTTTCTAAAATCTTGTTTCAAATCAAAATTTTGTTTGCACATAAGTATCAGTATCTTTAGTACATAACAGGTATCAACTAGAGCTATCACTAAAGGTGATGAATGTACCCCCCTCATGCACTGACACAGTACATTGCAATCTGACACACACAAGACTGCATAATTATGTGGACTGTATGTATATAGACTGTATGTATAAGTATAGTAACCAAAAAAAAGTCCCATAACTATGCAGAATATTTATCTAAAAGAATGTAACATGCACCATGCCCAACTAGGGTTGGTACTGATCACTTGTGTGAAGTTTCATTAAATTGTGTGAAAGGGTTTGGTAGATTAGGCACGCACAAGATTGCATATGCAGACTGTATGTACATAGTATGTTAACAAGAAACAAAGTCCCATAACTCTGCAATTTTTGTCGCTGAAAGAACCTAACATGCCCCATGCACAACTACTGTTGTTACTGATCACTTGTGTGAAGTTTCATTAAATTGTGTCAAGGGGATAAGGAGAGATGGTGTGCACAAGATTGTGTCTATGTATATAGTATAGTAACAAAAAAACAAAGTCCCATAACTCTGCAAATTTTTTTCTAAAAGAACCTAACATGCCCCATGCACAACTACTGTTGGTACTGATCACTTGTGTGAAGTTTCATTAAATTGTGTCAAGGGGATGAGGAGAGATGGTGCGCACAAGATTGTGTCTATGTATATAGTATAGTAACAAAAAAACAAAGTCCCATAACTCTGCAAATTTTTTTTCTAAAAGAACCTAACATGCCCCATGCACAACTACTGTTGTTACTGATCACTTGTGTGAAGTTTCATTAAATTGTGTCAAGGGGATGAGGCGAGATGGTGCGCACAAGATTGTGTCTATGTATATAGTATAGTAACAAAAAAACAAAGTCCCATAACTCTGCAAATTTTTCTTCTAAAAGAACCTAACATGCCCCATGCACAACTACTGTTGGTACTGATCACTTGTGTGAAGTTTCATTAAATTGTGTCAAGGGGATGAGGAGAGATGGTGTGCACAAGATTGTGTCTATGTATATAGTATAGTAACAAAAAAACAAAGTCCCATAACTCTGCAAATTTTTTTTCTAAAAGAACCTAACATGCCCCATGCACAACTACTGTTGGTACTGATCACTTGTGTGAAGTTTCATTAAATTCTGTCAAGGGGATAAGGAGAGATGGTGCGCACAAGATTGCGTCTACGGACAGACGGACAGACAGACAGACAGACAGACAGACAGACAACCTGAAACCAGTATACCCCCCCTTACAACTTTGTTGTCGGGGGGTACAATAAGTTGATTCATTAAGAGAGCCACGTCATGAGAAAACAAACAAGGTGGCTTTCTGACCAGCAGGAATCCTGACCAGACTGGGCAGATTCACAGACTAGACTAGATAAGTGGTGGTTGCAAACGAACTTTGTTGGTTTTCTCATGACACGGCTCAAGAAATCTATTACTGGACGGCTAGAAAGACTCCTGACTAGGCATTCAGTAACCAGACGGCTAGACACTTCCTTTAATATTTGCCAAAACTGCCATTGTATTTTCACCATTATGTTTCCTGTAACTTTCCATATAAACAGACAAGAAAAAAAGCAGGAGAGCAAACTTTTGAAATCATCGCCTGATTTTAAATAAGAGTGGGACGATCACTCGGTTAACTGGATCCGATTTGATTACTAGGTAAAACCAGTTTCAATTTTGCAAAACCTCTTATACCTCTCAAACAATAACAAGAGGGCCATGAAGGCCCTGTATCGCTCACCTGACCTATCTGACCTAAAGATCATCAAGATTAACATTCTGACCAAGTTTCATTAAGATATGGTCATAAATGTGGCCTCTGAAGTGTTAAATAGCTATTCCTTTTATTTGACCCTGTGACCTAGTTTTTGACCCCACATGACCCAGATTCAAATCTGACCTAAAGATCACCAAGATTAACATTCTGACTAAGTTTCATGAAGATACAGTCATAAATGTGACCTCTAGAGTGTTAACAAGCTTTTCTTTTGAATTTACCTAGTGACCTAGTTTTTCATCCCACCTGACCCAGATTTGAACTTGACCTATAGATAATCAAGCTTAACATTCTGATCAAGTTTCATTAAGATAAGGTCATAAATGTGCCCTCTAAAGTGTAAACTAGCTTTTCCTTTGATTTGACCCTGTGACCTAATTTTTGACCCCACATGAACCAGATTCAAACTTGACCTAAAGATCATCAAGATTAACATTCTGACTAAGTTTCATGAAGATACAGTCATAAATGTGGCCTCTAGAGTGTTAACAAGCTTTTCCTTTGAAATGACCTAGAGACCTATTTTTTTATCCCACCTGACCCAGATTTGAACTTGACCTATAGATCATCAAGATTAACATTCTGACCAAGTTTCATGAAGATACAGTCATAAATGTGGCCTCTACAGAGTTAACAAGTTTTTCATTGATCTGACCTGGTGACCAATTTTTTGACCCCAGATGACCCAATATCAAACCCGTCCAAGACTTCATTGAGAGTAACATTCTGACCAAGTTTTATTAAGATTTGGCCCAAATTGTGACCTCTAGAGTGTTAACGAGCTTTTCCTTTGATTTGACCTGGTGGCCTAGTTTTTGACCCCAGATGACCCAATATCAAACTGTCCAAGATTTTATTGAGGGTAACATTCTGACCAAGTTTCATTAAGACTGGGCCAAAATTGAGCGTTAACAGTCAAATTGTTGACGGACTGACGCCGCCGATGACGGACAACAGACACAGGGCGATCACAAAAGCTCACCTTGAGCACTTTGTGCTCAGGTGAGCTAAAAATCATCAATAGTACTTTATCTTTATACAGTTCTTTGACAAGCACATAGACCTACAATATATTTCTGCTAAAACACAGTGAACATAGTCAATAGTCAATAATTTGCTTGTCATGATATGTTTAAAATAAAATACATCAAAATATGGCTTATGAATTATCACATTGCTTGCAAACGTTAAAGTTTGAAAGTTCCTAATGTAATCAGCTGCTGGACGTACCTTTACACAGTCGTCAGGAAATAAAACAGCATTTTAAATATGGCGACCAATGGAATGGTTCGGTTCGATTTCATACAAATAATTCATCGGTTTCAAAATTTTGAAATCCTCCCAGCCTTAAGTTTAACAAGCAAATTCGATGAATTGGTATCCCCCGCCGAAAGGGTTTGTGGTGAGGAATGGCAAAAAAATATATCCGGCAAAAAGTTAAGGATGTTAATAAGAAGCAAATATTTCATTAGTAAAAAATCAATTTAACAGAAAACAAATTTTTAAATTAAAGAGTCCCTAATAAATGTATGATACTTTGTCCTGACTAAAGAATTTATTTTGAATGGGATATGCTTCCTTTTAATAAGCTTAGCTTTTAAAATTTTAAAATTTGCAGTTAATTGAAATGTGAGCTTGAAGTTTAACTGGAATGAAATATTGTCTTTGATTTGGTTTGGCACCAGGTGTTGCTGTTTTACATGTACATTTGAACATAAAAGATCAGATGTCCTTAAGAGAACACGGGTAAGATATCTTGAACAGGGCTGAGGGAAAGGTTTGTGCAGTCCAACTTAACATGTTGAAGGTTTGAACATTTAAAAAAAAAAAAAAGGAATGGAAATATATATATCTATATAAGATATATGTATAATTTATTTTTTTAGGGGGTGGGGGTGCAGGGGAATGGGGAAGAGGAAACAAAAATTTTACATGCTGATTATAAATATTGATTGAAAATTAAAAATGAAAAAAAAAGAAGGTTAAAGGGTGAAGTTGGAGGGGGGGGGGGTGCAGAGGATGCTTGATCAGTGGTGGGCATGACTGGGTGGAGAAGTGAGGTGGGGGAAGGTACAACTTGGAGGTTTGAAAAAAATCTAAAATAAGAAATGAAAAAAAAAAATTTGGGGGGGGGGGGGGGGTTGGGGAGGGGAGGGGGTGCGACCAATGCAAGTGGGTGACCGGTGTGGGTGCGCAACTTCACATGTTTATAAAATGTTCACAGAAAAGAATGAAAGAAATTTAATGAATTCTGCCAAATGGTAAGTTTGTTTGTACAAAAATGTGGATTTTTTAGACAATTAAAGGGCAATAACTCTGAGTTACAAAAAGAAATCCGTACAAAATTGTCTGGTGCACAACCACATTATAGTGCTCTAAATTCTGTTAAAGTTTCATAGTTTCTAGGTCAAATATATCAAAAATTATGATGCAGAAAATTGGGATATCTATAGTACCCTATATAGTTAACACTAGAAACTTCTAAGGGCCATAACTCTGGTGTTACTTGGGCAAATCGTCTGAAACTTGATGGGCCCCATAACCTCATAGTGGTGAACATGTATATGAAGTTTGTTTGAAAAAAATTTAAAATAAGGAATGAATTTTTTTTTTTTTTTTTTTTTGGGGGGGGGGGGGGGGGGGGTGTCAGGGGATAGGGGGGGGAGGAGTGTGATCAAGGTAAGGGGGTGACCAGGTGTAGGTACCCAACTTCACATGTTTACAATAAATGTTCATGGAAAAGAATGAAAGAAATTTAATGAAATTCTACAAAATGGTAAGTTTGTTATGTACAAATATGTGGATTTTTATACAATTAAAGGGCAATAACTCTTAATTTACAAATAAATCCAAATGAAATTGTGTGTCCACAACCACATTATGGTGATCTAAATTCTGTTTAAGTTTCATAGTTCTAGGTCAAATATATCAAAAGTTATGATGCAGAAATTGCCATATTTATAATACCCTATATAGTTAACACTAGAAACTTCTAAGGGCCATAACTCTGGTGTTACTTGGGCAATCTGACTGAAACTTGACGGGCCGCAAGAACTCATTGTGGTGAACATGTATATGAAGTTTTAAATAAATATTCCCAACCATTTCCTAGATATGGCTCCGGACGGACAACGCCAAAACTATATCCCTCCGACTTTCGTCGGGGGATAATAAATAAAACAATATAATTATACACATGAAGACTCAAAGTTAAGTTCAGCAGGAAACAAAGGCAAAAATAATCTTGTAGTATCCGCAAATACAAATTCAAAACGTCTTGTTATAAAAGAAGATGTCAAAATCTGTCACTATTGATCTACATGCATAATGTGATGATTTTTTTTTCTTTCTTTTTCTCTACTTTCATTTTGTTTTTTTACTTCCGGTTTGCATCGTACTTATGCACGAAAACTACCGACAGCCTGTTCGTCTATTCAAACACATTTCTGTATCAATAAACGGATCTATTTTGTCTAGAACTTTGCGTAGATGCTATATGAGGTGATGAATAACCTTCAACGCTTTCCAATCGCTGTTACAAACGTTTTTCATTTAGAAATTACCCCACCCAATGTCATTCGCTCATTTGTTACTAGCTCATTTGTAAACATTGAACAAGTTCCATGCACATTGTTCATCAACCTTACACAGTGTCATTCTCTCATCCCAAACAAAGCGACCTTTGCGACTTGGTGCTATTACTCACCGCTTTTGTTGCCAACTCATTTACTTGAAAGCGAAATATCGTAAAGTCGTTAACTCATTGTAATTAGCTCATTTCTAAGAGAACATTGTGTTTGTCAACATAACGCAATGTCTCCAGCTCATTCATAAGACAACATTGTGCTCATCAACATAACGCAATGTCACCAGCTCATTTGTAAGCGAACATTGTGCTTGTCAACATAACGCAATGTCATTTGCTCATTTGTTACTAGCTCATTTGTAACATTGAACAAGTTCCATGCACATTGTTCATCAACCTTACACAGTGTCATTCTCTCATCTCAAACAAAGCGACCTTTGCAACTTGATACTATTACACACCGCTTTTGTTACCAACTCATTTACTTGCATTCACGTCTCTTTATTTTGTTCATCTACAGCTTGATCGCTCACTAAATGCCTGCTTATAACCCTATTCAACGTGATGTATACAACATGTCATACCCCTCTATCACATATAATACGCACCCACTTTTTCCATATAGACTATCTCGCACAGCGCCTAACAACCGTGCTCACTTGCGCAGGCTTCCTTCTAAAGGTACATTCAAACTCCTTATCTCAAGCCTGATAGTCTTCACTCTTTACATTCACATCCCATCAGTTTCTGACATCCCGCGACCCATTAAGCTGTAATATACCTACAGCTACACCTCAACATAGTGCGTACTCAAACCAAGTGACTCTAGGGTAAACTAGAAAATGCTTTTGTAAAAAAGCGCATGTCTCCCCCAATGCAAAGTCCTATAGGCAAGAAGTCAATAGGGGTCAGGAGCGAAAGTCAAAGAGACACTGATGGTTGGCTGCAATAGGGATCATCTACTTGGCATGTCCAGTCATCCCGCTAAATTTCAACACTCGTGGCCTAGTGGTTCTCAAGTCACTGTTCAGGCTCCTGTGACCTTGAACTTTGATCAAGTGACCTCAAAATAAATAGGGGTCATCTACTCTGCATGTTCAATCATCCTATGAAGTTTCAACATTCTGGGTCAAGTGGTTCTCAAGTTATTGATCAGAACTGGTTATCAATGTTCAGGCCCCTGTGACCTTGACCTTTAACGGAGTGACCCCAGAAACAAAAAGGGTCATTTACTCTGCATGAACAATCATCCTATGAAGTTTCAACATTCTGGGTCGAGAGGTTCTCAAGTTATTGATTGGAAATGGTTTTCCACGTTCAGGCCCCTGTGGCCTTGACCTTTAACAGAGTGACCCTAAAATCGTTAGGGTTCATCTACTCTGCATGACCAATCATCCTACGAAGTTTCATCATTCTGGGTCAAGTGGTTCTCAAGTTACTGACCGGAAATGGTTTTCAATGTTCGGGCCCCTGTGACCTTTACCTTTCACAGAGTGACCCCAAAATTGTTAGGGCTCATCTACTCTTTATGACCAATCATCCTATTAAGTTTCAACATTCTGGGTCATGTGGTTCTCAAGTTACTGACCAGAAATGGTTTTCAATGTTCAGGCCCCTGTGACCTTGACCTTTAATGGAGTGACCCCAACATTGATAGGGGTCATCTACTTTGCATGTACAATCATCCTACGAAGTTTCAACATTCTGGGTCAAGTGGTTCTCTAGTTATTGATCAGAAATGGTTTTCAATGTTCAGGCCCCTGTGACCTTGACCTTTGACGGAGTGATCCCATAATCAATAAGGGTCATCTACTCTTTATGATCAATCATCCTATCAAGTTTCAACATTCTGGGTCAGGTGGTTCTCTAGTTATTGACTGGAAATGGTTTTCAATGTTCAGGCCCCTGTGACCTTGACCTTTGACTGAGTGACCCCAAAATCAATAGGGGTCATCTACTCTTCATGACCAATCATCCTATGAAGTTTCAACATTCTGGGTCAAGTGGTTCTCTAGTTATTGATCGGAAATGGTTTTCAATGTTCTGGCCCCTGTGACCTTGACCTTTGACGGAGTGACCCCAAAATCAATAGGGGTCATTTACTCTTCATGACCAATCATCCTATGAAGTTTCAACATTCCGGGTCAAGTGGTTCTCTAGTTATTGATAGGAAATGGTTTTCAATGTTCAGGCCCCTGTGACCCCAAAAACAATAGGGGTCGTCTACTCCAGCAGCCCTACAACCCTATGAAGTTTGAAGGTTCTAGGTCAAATGGTTCTCCAGTTATTGCTCGGAAATGAAGTGTGACGTACGTACGGACGGAAGGACGGACGGACAGGGCAAAAACAATATGTCTCCTGGGGGAGACATAATAAAGTGTGACAGTCTGTTGTTAAGTCACCCCGGGTTGAAGAAATACTTTTATATCTAGTAACTTCCATTATGAACACAGACAGCTGTGTGCCAAATGTGTCTATTTTCAAAATAGTTCGCAACGATCATCTTTACTCATTGCTCAGTACCCCAGCAAGTTATCTGAGGCTTATCCACATAAAACAAATAGGGTGTTTTCATTATTGTTATCATTGTACATTTTCATATAGTTATATGTTCATCATAGATCAATCATTATTTCGGAGTCGTTAAATACTCCGTCACAAATTGAGAAGTTTTTCTATTATACTGAGTTAATTATATTAGCTTAACGACTAGTGTACATAACCACAAACTGCAGCATGTTACAAAATTTGACGGCATCCATTGGATTATTCTATTAAGCAATATACATTCATTGCACAAGTCTTCCACACGCACGTTACATAAATTTGGTAGCGGCAGTGAGATAATCTTTTGGACAATAATTACGTAGTTCTCGTAAACACATTACACATACATGTATTGTTGTTATGTTCAAAATTGTTTATATCAAATATGATTTTACTGTTGATTAGAACCTTGACATTTATATTCCTTTTTATAAGTATTTAACAAATAATTCCAGTAAGAATGCGGTATCCTTTGTTCAGTTCTATTATAATTACTTTACTTTGGTTTCATAAAGCAATTAAACAAGAGACACATTTTGTTTCTATACATTCACATATTGAGCTAAATCTAAGCACAAATGTTAATGAGAATCTACAAAACGAGTGATCAGGTGATTATAGTTGTGTTATTGCCAATGCATCTATTCACATTTTCATTTTCTTCACATTTTATCGTCACATTATCATTTCATTTAGTTGATGTCATAAGCATTCGCCACATTTGTTTGGTCAATAACGACACTATAATGATAAAACATCAACAGATAGGCCAGGACCCCAAAATAAATCCAGGACCTATTTATTACATATCTTAATTTAGTTAAATAAAGCTATTCAATTCGGCAGTGCTGCATTTCAGTTGAAAAATACAGCCTCTATGTATACACAAGCTAAATGTTAACAGACAGAGAGACGATAGACAGACGACAGACGCCCGACATCGAGTAATCACAATAACTCACCAGAGCCACTGAGAGAACTTTGTGTAAAGTTTCATCTAAATTCATTTACTGTTTTTGGAGATGTCGTTTAAAGAAATAGTTGATGATGGAGGGACACCCCCTATGCATAATTAACCACATACGACAGACATGATTACATCAGCTAAATATTGTTTTAAAATAGTGCCTGCTGTTTCTGACAAGAACATTTTTAAAGTTTTCAATATATACATATAGGTAAAGTGACCAAGTCCTCTGGCAGTCATGTTTTTAAATGAATCAGAATTTATCTGAAACAATCCTGGTGAAACGGCTGCATGTCAGTACATGCAATCAGCTGTTTAGATAGGATAGAATCCGTGACTAGGGTTCTGGGTGTTGCGTACAACACATTGTCTGATTATGAGAAACATTTGTGCCAAGTAATATATTTTAATATTACAATCCCTTGGTGGATGGCTGCAGCTAACAGGAGAAAAACCCTATTGACTTTTGACCTCAAAGTGTGACTTTGACCTTTGAACTAGCGATCAGGATTTTGCACATGACACAATGTCTCATAATGGATAAACAAGGGTGCCAGAATGTCACAATATATGCCCGTCACAGCAAATTTGTTTACACTAGCACCTGTATTTGCAAATGGAATTTTAATTTTCTAGTTGTTTACAATGTTGTTTTTTTTAGAAATTATTGTAATTCTTTTATTTTTCTAAGTCCACAAAAAAAATCCTTACCAGGTAGAGATACCTTAAAATACACCCAAAATTTGAAAGTAACATCAATGTTGTACCACAGAAAAGTGGTCTTGGTTTTTCCCTACGGTCAATTATAAAAAAGTTACAATGTAAGTTATTTATAGTAACAACTAAGGGAAGTTAATCTTTAAGGCCACTTCTTTTTAATAAATTGGTTTACAAAACCGGCGAGTGTAATTTTCCGAAAAGTAGAAAAAAAATAAAATTGCAATTTCACTTTTTTTTTAAAACATATTTTCCCGACCGAACCGAATGTGGGACGAAACGAAAAAAAAACGAATGTTTTTAAGTACGAATCGACATTTTTGACTGAATACACTATCTTGGACACATTATGCATACAACGATAAAAGCCGAGGTATTGTAGACTGGTTTTCATATCAGTAACATGATTCATAAATTTCGATTAAAAACACGTAAAGCAGTCATCCATCATGGCAGCCCCCACGATGAGTGCGTGTTTTTTTTTGTTTTTGGGGTGCATCGTCTATTAAATCTGGACAAAACAAGTTTTTTTTTGCGTGCCGACATTAGCGAACAAATAGGTACGGCTATCAGTCGGGTGATTCCCGACAACCTAATCGTTCGGGGAATCACAGCTAGCATGACGAATAGTTGTGACACTGACAAGACTGCGTTAGACAGCAGCACGCCAGTTGCGGTGATGCAGGGATTTGGATACAAATATTTGTTCATCGAAATTCACACCCACAAGCAACAAGGTACTACACCATTAAAAAATGTTTTCATTGAAACCAACCAGGTACTGTATTGTTAGTTCGCAAATCCCACATCGTGTGATACGTTATGATGTTCATATATTCCGTTAACACATAGGAAGTTTTGAAGCATCACCTTTTGTCATGGCAGTGTGTTTGTTCACTGAAGTCATGTACATTTTTTTCATGGATTTCATGTAAATCCAAGAGCTGATCTGAAGTTAAATATTAATGTTGTGCAGGTATTTTTAAATGTTATACCATCTTGGACATTCAATGATATTAAAATGTTGGTATGTTTGAATTTTTATAATAACAGGAATGACAAGTAAATGGAAAGGATATTTAATGTTTTATTTATTCCTTTGATTTAAGTCAATTAATACGGAAAATATTGGTTTTCACACGTATGGCGGGCAAAAGTCTCTTTTTTTTTTTTTTTTTTCGACCTACCAGTGGACATTTTTCCAAAAAAATCTTGTAAACCAAAAAATAAAAAAGTAGTGGCCTAAAAAAAAAAAAAAAAAAAAAAAAAAAAAAAATTACAAGTCCACACAAAAATCCTTACCAGGTAGAGATAGCTCAAAATACACCTCAGAATTGGATGTAACATGCATGTTGTACTACAGAAAAGTGGTCTCGATTTTTCCCTACGACTTGTAATGAAAAAGTTACAATATAAGCTATTTATAGTAACAGCAAAGGGAAGTAATTCAAAAGAAGGGACCAGTGCATGACACTCCGTCTCATGATGGTGTACAATTGTGCCAAGTTACATCAAAATCCCTCCATGCATGAAGAAGAAATGCTCCGGACAAAGTCATTCTTGTATCTGACCTTTGACCTTTAAGTGTGACCTTGACCTTAGACCGAGGGACCTGGTTCTTGCGCACGACACTCCGTCTCATGCTTGTGAACATTTGTGCCAAGTTGTATCAAAATCCCTCAATGCATGAAGAAGAAATGCTCCGGACAAAGTTTTCATTCTTGTATCCTTGACCTCTAAGTGTGACCTTGACCTTACCCTAGGGACCTGGTTCTTGCGCATGACACTCCGTCTCATGATGGTGAACAATTTTGCCAAGCTACATCAAAGTCCTTTCATGCATGAAGAAGATATGCTCCAGACAAAGTTTTCATTCTTGTATCCTTTGACCTCTAAGTGTGACCTTGACCTTAGACCTAGGAACCTGGTTCTTGCGCATGACACTCCCTCTCATTATGATGAACAACTGTGCCAAGCCACATCAAAATCATTCCATGCATGAAGAAGATATGCTCCGGACAAAGTCATTCTTGAATTTTTCATTCTTGTATCCTTTGACCTCTAAGTGTGACCTTGACCTTAGACCTTGGGACCTGGTTTTTGCGCATGACACTCCGTCTCATGATGATGAACAATTGTGCCAACTTTCATCAAAATCCCTCCATGCATGAAGAAGATATGCTCCGGACAAAGTCATTCTTGAATTTGACCTTTGACCTCTAAGTGTGACCTTGACCTTAGACCTAGGGACCTGGTTCTTGCGCATGACACTCCGTCTCATGATGGTGAACAACTGTGCCAAGTTTCATCAAAATCCCTCCATGGATGTAGAAGATATGCTCCGGACAAGGTCTGTGGACGCCGCCCGCCCGCCCATCCGCCCGCCAGGGGCGTTCCCATAATACGTCCCGTTTTTCAAACGGGCGTATAAAAATGTGCCAGTAAATATTAAAATCCCTTGATGGATGGACGAGGGTGGACGAGACAAAAATTCTGGATGAACAATTACAGATAAATGATATTATACACACACATGTTGTACAAGTTTGAACAGGACTGGCGAAGAAATGAAAAGGTCTGTAACTTCCCTTAAAAATCATTCAAATCATGTTAGTTAACTATGGCAGAAGTAGTTTGGACAAAGTTTATCAAACAAGAGGATCATAATGGACCTATCACATTCACCTGACCTATGGTATTTGACCTTGAATATATGTAACAACTGTATTTAAAATAAGAAGCATACAAGAGGGCCATAATGGCCTTATATCGCTCACCTGTTATCATTGCACTTAAGGACAAGAAGCTCAAATAAGAGGGCCAAGATGGCCCTAGGTCGCGCACCTGAGAAACACATCATAACAGTGTAAACATGTTTGACCTAGTGATTTCATGGGAAAAAATATTCTGACCAATTATTATTAAAATTGGAGCAAAAACCTTGAGTATAAACAAGTATTTTCTTTAATTTGACCTAAAAATAGTTAACTTAGAATTTTTCAGACACTGAAATCTTCTGAATTATTGCTGAAACAAGGCTTATTGTTCAGTAACATTTTTCAGATATAATTCAGAAAGGGATCATTTCTGAATATGTCTGAAAACAAGACTATATCAGATGACCATTTTTTTTCAGAACTTCTACTAAAATGCATATCAGAAATAAGAAAACTAGAGCTTTCCGTAAGACACCACTCTTGAATTTTCTCAGTGCTTGACACTAAATTAAAGCTTTTCTAGTAAAAACTTCATAACTTTAACCAAAAAATTCTAAGTTAAAAAGGGACATAACTGTCAAAATTCTAATCAAGAGTTATGGGGATCTCCTGGAGTAGACTTTGATAGTATAACTATTTTAAGTTTCAAGTCAAAAGCTTTGATAGGAAAAGAGATATTTGACTTTATAAAAAATTTCAACCAAAAAATTCTAAGTTAAAAAGTGGCATAAAGTCGTTATTGTTACATTTAAATACTCCCTATATGTTCCTACTGGATTATTCTTTTATGGTGCTGAACTAGAAAAATAGAAAACATTTTTATTTAATTCTCAACAACAAATAACTTGATGTAAGTGTATTGGTTTCTTATTGTCGTGGTTTTAAAATTAAGTCATAAGTTGAAAGTGTTATTGAACGTTTAGATATGATAAGAAAAGTTTCAGAAGTTTTCAGAAATAAAATGTTCAGAAATATTCAGAAAAAATGGTCACTTACATCACTGATTAAAAAAGATAGTTTAAAAAAAAAATATCAAACCTGTAGGACTGTTTTGACTGACAAACAATATTCCACAATATAATTAGCTTTAGGGATTACAATTACAATGGATCATTATTTGTTATATTTAGAGTTTTATAAGTACTGATAATCACACTGTCAATGTTGTAAGCTGCAGCAAATTTCCCTCTCTTTTATAAGGAAATATGATTTCTTTTTCCAGCTTTTTTGCTGTCTATGTGAAGTTTCATCAATACTCAGCTTATAAAACAAGTTTCAGCCCAAACAAACCAGTAGTTTTCTCAAAATCACTATTTTTGTACAGCCATCATTTTGTCCAAAGGCTGCGGTTTAAGCCGTTAAATTTGGCTGAATCACATATAGTCATTAAACGCTGTTTTTTTCAAAAAACCCGTAAGATATTACATCAAATATACCACCAGCAAGTGCGGAATAGACAACCACACTGAAAAAAACTTATAATTATGCAACTGTGATAAAATATAGAACAAAATTAGTGTTTAGTGAATTTTTTTTTGTTAAAAAAAAGCTTATTTTTCAGTAAAAAATGGGAAAATTGTCTTTTTTTTCATCTCAAATGCAACAATACTGCATATTTTGCATTCTATAGCTAAAGTCATATCTCATGGCCATGGTATTCAAGTTCTCTCCAACTATTCAGGGTCAAAATGTAACTAAAAAGGTGTTGATACTGCACACCTGGTCTCTGCTCAAATGGAATGAAATGGTATCTAATGATATTACTAAAGATCTTCAGATTTCACACCACACAGGTGATGGAGATTCTAAAGGTCATTCTGGTGTAGACAAAGGTCAAGGAACTAAAACTGTGCACTTGAAAGATGTGAGGCACCTAGCAAATTCTCTAAAAAGGCAAATTAATCGTGCACCATTTAGTGACAAAATGTTCCCTGGTAAACAGAAGTCTAATCTAAAAAACAGATTTGCTCTATTTATTAAATCTAGGTGTGTTTCAGAGCTATCAAGTGCACATAAGAAGTACAAAAGCAATTTGAAAGTAATAAAACACAAATGCCTAATAAAATTTCAGCAATAGTACTATGTTTCAAAGGTTACTGTGGTACCTTCATGTTCTAAATACAGCTTGGTTTGTTCTGGCATCTACAGAAAAGCAAAAAAACTATATGCCAGACAATGTCAGGCTTAAAATGACTGATGATGATGAGACTTTACTCAGGAAAATGTATTGAATTCTCCTTGGTCCAGAAAGCATAGAAAAAACTAAATTTTTAACATCTACACAGAAATGTGAAGCAGTAAACAGATCCTATAATGCATGCTTGCCCAAAAATGTTACATTTCTCCGCAACTGCCATGGCCGTATCCATGGCCAGATTCTAAGACTAAATCATGGGCTTGCTGACACTGTTACCCTTAAAGCTAGGGTAAATGGTGTAAAACTGTCACATGGCTCTTCTGTTATCAGACCCCTTTTAAGAACAGAGTACTACGACAAGTTGCGTAAAACTACTAGGTACAGATCGCAGTCCTTTTGCATCATGCCAGTATAGGTACAAATTACATACAGATTTACACTATATAATTTCTGCACATTGTTTTGATGAGGTAATCATTTTACCCAAGTTTTATAAAATTCCTTCAAGGGGTTAAGGAGATATAGAGCGGACACGAAATGGAAGGCTCAAACCTTTGACCTTCAGTTGTGACCTTGACCTTGAGCCGACATGGCTGACTCATAAGTTCTGCACATCGTCTTGATGAGGTGATCGTTTGACCCAAGTTTGATGAAAATCCTTCTAGGAGTTTAGGAGATATAGAGCGAACACAAAATGGAAGGCTCAAAACTTTGACCCTAAGTTATGACCTTGACCTTGAGCCAGCATGACTGACTCATGGGTTCTGCACATTGTCTTGATGAGGTGATCATTTGACCCAAGTTTGATAAAATTCCTTCAAGGGGTTTAGGAGATATAGAGCGGACACAAAATGGCAGGCTCAAACCTTTGACCTTGAGTTGTGACCTTGACCTTGAACCGACAAGGCTGACTCATGGGTTCTGCACATCGTCTTGATGAGGTGATCATTTGACCCAAGTTTCATGAAAATCCTTCAAGGGATTTAGGAGATATGGACCGGACACGATTTTGTTATGGACGGAAGGACGCAGACCATTCCTATAATCCCTCCGCCCCGGTGGGGGATTAATAAACAGTAACAATAAAGGTAACTGTGGGCTTACAGCCAGTCCAAATTGGTTGAAAATTGTGCCAATTTAATCTGAACATTTCTGATATTTGCCAAACATTTCTGTATTGATGCCCTTAGTTTTCTAAATATCTCAGAAAATACTGGCTGAATATTTCTGAACTTTTGGCTTTATCAAATTGTATACAGGAGCTTTTTATCAGTGTGGGTGTCCCCATCAACAAATCTTTGCAAGAAAGGTTTCTCCAAAACTGCTTGGTCAAATGTTTTCAAACTTCACACACATATTTGGCATCCTGAGATGACCTTACGCTATGGTCAAGTTACATATTGTGAAACACCATTCGCTCAAATTTTATAGTATTGTGAAAAAAAATGCATGTATATTGCATTTAAGACAGTGCATGCCAGTGCTTTGTCCAACTTATCACATATTTTTACTTTTTGACAGGTCTTGCAGCTGCGTATCGCCCAGTTTGCACATTATTATTGTGAATGCAATGACCCTCATAACTTGGCATATTATATTTTGCTCTCATATTTTTTGTTTTCTTCAGAAACATGTCTTAAATTCATTCTCAAAACATGTTCTGAATTTGTCTGAACAGAAATCTGAATAGATACTGAATGAAGTCTGAATTCGTACTGAAGTGGGCCAATTTCAAACATTATTCAGATTTTTTGTTTTCAGAAATATTCAGATGTTTTCCGCAATTCTTCAGAAACATGTCTGAATCAATTCTGAAAATGTATTCTGAATTTGGCTGAACAGAAATCTGAACAAATACTGAATGAAGTCTGAATACATACTGAAGTGGGCCAATTTCAAACATTATTCAGACAATTTTTTCAGACAATATTTATACATTTTCAGCCATTGTTCAGACAGCAGTTCAGGCAATATTCAGAAGATAAATTTCATGAGGGTAGTTTTTGAAAAAAAATAAAAAATTCTGACCAATTATTATTAAAATTGGAGCAAAACCCTTGAGTATAAACAAGTATTTTCTTTGATTTGACCTAGTTTTTGAACCCAGATGACCCATATTCGAACTTGACCTAGATTTCATCAAGGCTATCATTCTGACAAAATTTCATGAAGATCAGTTGAAAAATACAGCCTCTATCACATACACGAGGTTTTTCTTTGATTTAACCTAGTGACCTACTTTTTGATCCTAGATGACCCATTTTCAAATTCTACCTAGATTTCATCAAGGCAATCATTCTGACTTATTTTCAGGAAGATCAATTGAAAAATACAGCCTCTATCGCATACACAAGGTTTTCCTTTGATTTGACATAGTGACCTATTTTTTGACCCCAGATGACCCATATTCAAACTTTACCTAGATTTCATCAAGGCAATCATTCTGACCAAATTTTATGAAGATCAATTGAAAAATACATCCTCTATCGCATACATAAGTTTTTTCTTTGATTTGACCTAGTGACCTACTTTTTGATCCCAAATGACCCATAATCAAACTCAACCTAGATTTCATCAAGGCAATCATTCTGACCAAATTTCATGAAGATCAATTGAAAAAACAGCCTCTATCGCATACACAAGGTTTTCCTTTGATTTGACCTAGTGACCTAGTTTTTGACCCCAGATGACCCATTTTCGAACTCGACCTAGATTTCATCAAAGTTATTCTGACCAAAACTCATGAAGATAAATTGAAAAATACAGCCTCTATGGCATACACAAGGTTTTTCTTTGATTTGACATAGTGACCTAGTTTTTGACCCCAGATGACCCATATGTGGAAAGAAATTGTTATCAACTAATGCATGAAAGCATAGACTTAACAAGAGCTGTCCGTAAGACAGCGTGCTCGACTTTTCTCAGTGCTTGACTCTGAATTAGAGCTTTGCCAGTAAAAAAATATCTAAGTTAAAAAGGGACATAACTCTGTCAAAATTCAAATCAGAGTTATGGGAATTGTGTCTCCTGGTGTAGACTTTGATAGTAAATATCTATTTTGAGTTTCAAGTCAAAAGCTTTAACAGTAACAGAGATATTTGACTTCTAACAATAAATTCTAAGTTAAAAAGGGGCATAATTCTGTCAAAATTCAAATCGGAGTTATTGGAATTGTGTCTCCTGGTGTAGACTTTGATAGTAAATAACTATATTGAGTTTCAAGTCAAAAGCTTTAACAGTAACAAGAGATATTTGACATTTAACCAAACATTCTAAGTTAAAAAGAGGCATAATTCTGTCAAAATTCAAATCAGAGTTATAGGAATTGTGTCTCTTGGTGCAGACTTTGATTGTATACAACTATTTGAGTTTCAAGTCAAAAGCTTTAATAGTAACAGAGATATTTGACTTTATCAAATTTTTTAAAAACAAGAGCTGTCACTAATGGTGACAAATGCCCCCCCTTGACCTTCGGACCTTCGACCTGCTGACCTTGACCCCAAAGTCAATAGGGGTCGTGTACTTAATAAGTACTATTAGCATGTGAAGTTTGAAGGTCCTGGGTGCAGTGGTTCGCGAGTAAAGTGCCTTCATGCAAAAAGTTAACGTTGGCCCCTGTGACCTTGACCTTTGACGTGGTGATCCCAAGTCAGTAGGGGTCGTGTACTCGATGAGTACTATCAGCACGTGAAGTTTGAAGGTCCTGGGTGCAGTGGCTCGCGACAGTTGAAAACTAATATGCCTCCCTTTGTGGGCATAAAAATTCTTAAGTTAGAAAGGGGCATAATTCTGTCAAAATTCAAATCAGAGTTAGGGGGAATTGTTTCTTCGGGTGTAACCTTTGATGGTAAATCAGTTTTTTAAAAGTTTCAAGTCAATAGCTTTGATAGTAACAAAGATATTGACTTTATAAAAAAACTTTAACCAAAAAATTCTAAGTTAAAAAGGGGCATAATTCTGTCAAAATTCAAATCAGAGTTATGGAAAATGTTTCTCCTGGTGTAGACTTTGATAGTAAATAACTATTTCAAGTTTCAATTCAATAGCTTTGATAGTAACAGAGATATTTGACTTTATCAAAAACTTTAACCAATGGCGACGCCAATGCCGACGCCGGGGCAAGTGCAATAGCTCTACTTTTCCTTCCAAAAGTCGAGCTAAAAAGGATCCCAATGCTTGCTGAAAGTTAACACTCTTTTGAAGGTGTTTTCCCAATGATTTCGTTTTACAGAATATAATTAGTTAAATAAACCATTATTAACCTCTGCTCGAATTTGTTGGATAATTTGTTGGATTTGCTAGAAGTCAATCAACATTTTTAAAACACATCATTTAGGTTTCTGGAAACATATTTAAAACGTTCCAAAAGCTAAACAGTATCATGTTTTAAATGCTCGCACCTAAGATGCTAATGAAATAAAGGGATGAAAACCCACGCTTACAAGCAAGAACACAATCTCTCTTTCCAGCTTTATATATAACTATTACCTGTAATAAATGCTATCATCTGTTCAGTTTTGTGTACCAGCTGTTTTTGTGTTACTGTCCTGTTTTGTGACCCCATTCACTTACATCTCAAACCAAGGTTATGCGGATCTGAAGAGAATATACTGGTAGGTTACAAATCTAAGTTTGCAGACCATTTCTGAAACACCAGCAGACTATTTCATTTGTTGTAGGTACAGATTGGAATATCTGGCTCACAGGTAACTTTAAGGCAGCAACGAGGCTCTGCAGAGTTACTGTGTAAAACTGTTACCCAAGAGCTGGATATTCCCATCCAAATCTTCAATCAGTGACAGTTTCTTTTCCTTACATGCCACATTCAATAAATAATAGCAAAAATAAATTCAAACATAGCACTATTTTCTTCATTTACTGGGAAATCAACATCTGTAAACCAGGAAATATACCAGGACATTTTAAAGTCAAGCAACAGTGTCAAGTTATGGTTTTGTTTTATCACCTGCACCGTAACATTATGCGTTTTACATAAAATAACTTTTTTACGAATCTAAAAATTACCCTAATGAACAAGAGAAACTATCAAGATATTTGATTTTTCACCCGTTTTACATAAAATAACTGTACGAGTCTATTCATAAATGTAATTTGTCATTCCAGATTTACAGCAAGACTGTATTTATACCCGGGTGTAAGTTGGAGATACCAGCACCGGTGAAAAACACTGAAAATCAGCAATCTGGTATGACAGAAAGACGGTGTTTCAGCCTAAGAAGGTCTTTTAAACTAAATACAGGAGGAATTTGACTTGAAAACAATAACATGCTCTATCTGCCATAAGAACACTGGACCAAAACTCTTTACTCTTAAAATGTTTAGAAAAAAAGTATTTTAATAGAGACAAAGTTATGTAACAAAGGCCAATGACTAAAGGGTGCATTCATACACTGTTTTTTTAAATAAGCACTTAGCAAGAAGCATTTGGCATTTATTGTTTTACAATTCTCAATTATTGTTTGACTATTATCTGACATTCACCATTTGGATTATCGTTGCATTAACTAATTGTCATTTTGTACTTGGCTTTTTAGCATGGCACATCAGCCTTCCTTTTAAAAATTACTTTTGCAAACTGCTTAAATTAACTATGTATATACAAACTGTATTTTAATTCGTGATGTTAAAGCAGGAAATTAAAAAGGGCATTTAAATTATTACAAAACTTTTGTTTTTAGATTAAAGGCACATCTTGTGTCCCTTTTGCACATTGTTGAAATTTTCATAATATCATTAAACATACCTCCTAATTCATCTGGGGTAACGATGGATGGTCCAAGGGGACAGAACTCATCCATAGCCTTTCCTATAACCCAATGACCACCATTCTTCCCGGGTGTCAACTGCCAGTCCGTGCGCTCACATCACTTGCTACAGTATAACCAAACACGTACTGCACTGCATCATCCACCTGTAATTTATAAGTACTGTAAATTCTCAAGCATAAATACTTATATTACCTTCAAAGTTTAATTGTGTATACCCTCAACTTCAATTTTGAAAGGAAATGCATTAAAATATTTTATGCAATATGTAAATATCTGTATTTATATTCTTCTAGTAAAAACAAAAAAAAAAAGAAACGTTTTCTGAGGGATTAACAGTTAGGACTTTGATTGACCATCACACCTAATTATACAATTATCGGTAACTGTTAGATGACGACGGTAATTTTAAATAATAAGACCATATGCCATTGTGAACTTCAGATTATTTCGGGTGACATATCTTAAACAACGTTGATGAAAAATGCAGATTTTTTGCGCTTTAAATTTTTGCTGGATGAATATTTTTTTGCGATTCTACAGAGAGACCGCAGAAACGCAGAAATATTTCCCCCGTGGAAATAACCCGCTATACGGTAATCAAAAATCACCTCCAATTTTATAAATATGTAAAAGGTGCCAATTTTTAATGACACAAATAAGTCTAATGTCTCTAAAATTGGGAGATAAAAGTGATGTGAAAATTTCCCAGTCTACAGGTTATGGTTTTCTGGCTATAATAAGTTTACTACATTCTGATTTAAAATTCATTATATGAATACAAACAATTCTGGAAATAAAAGCATTATTGTAACAAGCTTAAGATACAATATTACCTATGTTAATGATACAACATAGGAGCTAATGCCTCCCTATAACAACCATACTTCCCTTCCTATTTCAACAATAGTTTCACTCCTATAACAACAGTATTTTTCTCCCTGTAACAACCAGATTTTTCTTCCTAAACAACCATATTTTCCTTCCTATAAACCTTATTTTTCATCCTAGAACAATCATACTATCCTTCCTAGAACAACCGTAACAACCACAGAAAAACCATATTTTTTCTCTTCCTAGAACAACTGTATTTCCCTTCTTAAAACAACCCTATTCCCTTCCTAGACCAATTATATTTTCCTTCAGGTGAACAACCATAATTATTTCCTTCTGAGAACAGTAATACTTCCTTTCTAGAAACAACCTAACAATCATTTTTTCCCTTCAATAGAACAACCATATTACCTTTCCTATACAACTCTCATATTTTCCTTCCTAGAACAACCCATACCTTTTTCATAGAACAACCATACTTTTTTTTCATAGAACAACCATATTTTCCTTCTTATAACAACCATACTTTCCTTCCTGTGAGAAGTAATTCCAAGTAAATTATTCTTCCCAGAGAAATAACCTCTGTTTAACAAACACAGTCAGTCTTCCCATGGGTGTATGCTTTAGACAGCTTTTTTTATTTGACTTTGAAGCTGACAATTAGCAAATTACTTTTATTTTCAGTTACCTTTACATTCTTGGCTTCCTTTCCAATGATTTTTAACAATTTTCACTCCGAGTCCAGACACTGAAAAAACAAGTAACATAGAAAGGGTAGACAAGGGACTTTCCCGAACATGTTTGCATATGGCAGTTATTTAGATATTACACATGGGATACCAGTACATACTGTGAATCATTAAATTTCGTGGTTTTGGTCAGAATGGCAATTTCGTGGGGATATGAATTTGTGGATTACAACTTTTGAACATAAAGTGAATGGGAATTTTATTTGTTCGTTGGGATTAAATTTCGTGGATTGGCTCAACCGCGAAATCCACGAAAATTAGTCCCCCACGAATATTAATGATTCCACAGTACATGTCATTGAATATATATAAAAATCTCAGACTCCTTCAGCCTGCTGCAGCAAGTAATTCTGCCTTTGCGACCAGTGCAGACCAAAATCAGCCCGCACATCTGTGCAGTCTGATCATGTCTTCACTGTTGCTATTCAGTCAGTAAATTTTCAGTGAACACCCCCTTTGAATAATAAAAGGTACTGCCCAAATTGAATGACGGACCAGTTTCATTTTAGAAATTTAGCAGGCTAAAGGTTAAGCAATAGTAACTGTTACTGCTATACCATAATTTATAATCCATTCATTGAACTCAAATGGATATTTAGCTAGGTTTTTGTAAAGAAAAAAAATCCTGAAAGTGCTTACAAACGTTTAAAAAATATTTAGGAAAGAAGACTTCTAAGCCATGAGACATCTTTGCATATTCTACAATCCAAAGGAATTAATAATACCCAAATAAAATTATTAAAATGGATGATTTATTTATTTTGTTGGGTTTAACTTTGCACTGACACAGTTATAGGTCATTGGGGGACTTTCCCGCTTTTTGGTGGAAAAAAGACACAAGCTCCTCTTGTGCATTATTTCATCACAAGCGGTGCCTGGGTAGAACCACCAACCTTCTGTAACAGTAAGCCAGCTGGATGGCTTCCTCACATGAAGAAATTTAATGCCTCGAGTGAGGCTCAAACCCACATCGATGAGGGCCCTGTGATTTGAAGTTAGCAATCTAACCACTCGGCCACAGAGGCCCCTATTTTAATGGTGAAGCATGTTTAAAAAACTAATGCACTGCATTGTAGCTCTCACTTTGTTGATGTAGCTAGACTGGGTTTGTACAACAATAGTAGGTATTGCAAGGTATTTTTCTGATGATAAAGCATGTAGTCTGTAAACTGCCAAACCCCAACAGCAACGTCAGAGCCCGTCTGCAGAAAGGGTTGCATTATCAAGACTAGTATTTGTACAAATACATGTGGTAAATCCCCGTACATAACGTAAAATTAGGCAAGTTGCATGCTTCAGGTTAATCTCTGTTTTAAAACATCAAAACTTGTTCACACATAGTTTGATTGTGTAGCCTTTAAAAGGATGAATGTGTTTTTTTAGTTTTTAATTTCGATACTTGAAATAAAAATGATCTTACAATACTGCACCAGAACAGGATGAAATTCAACCTCGTTCGTTTTCTCAAATAAACTACAATTGTAGCAGTTACGCACAAGTCCAGTTAAAAAGAGGACAATGATGGTCCTGAATCGCTCACCCTTTTCCCACATGACCCAGTTTTGAGTATGACATTGTTTTTTCTTTATTTAACATAGTGACCTAGTTTTTGGCTTTAGTGACCCAGTTTTGAACTTGACCTAGTATTATCAAAATAAAAATTCTGACCAATTTTCATGAAGATCCATTGAAAAATATGGTCTCTAGAGAGGGCACAAGGTTTTTCTATTTTTTGACCCATTGACCTAGTTTCAAAGGTTTCGTGACCCCGTTTTGACTTTACCTAGAAATTTATCAAGGTGAACATTCTCACTAATTTTCATGAAGATCTCATGAAAAAAATTTGGGCCCCTGGAGAGGTCACAAGGTTTTTCTTTTTTATACTTATGGCCTAGTTTTTGACCGCAGTGACCCAGTTTCGAAAATGACTTGATATCATCAAGGTGACATTCAGATCAATTTTCATGAAGATCCATTGAAAAATATGGCCTCTGAGGGTCAAAAGATTTTTCTTTAAATTTTTGACCTACTGACCTTTGTTTTTGACCACAGTTGACCCAGTTTCAAACCTGATCTAGATATCATCAAGATGAACATTCAGACCAAATTTCATAAAAGATCCCATGAAAAGTATGGCCTCTAGAGAGGTCAACGGTTTTTTTATTATTTGACCTACGGGCCTGTTTTTTGAACCACGTGACCAGTTTCAAATCTGACCTAGATATCATCAAGGTGAACATTCTGACCAATTTTCATGAAGATCCATTCAAGGGTATGGCCTCTAGAGAGGTCACAAGGTTTTTCTATTTCAAGAACTACTGACCCAGTTTTTTATCGCAGTTGACCCCGTTTCAAACTTGACCTAGATATCATCAAGATAAACATTCAGACCAACTTTCATACAGATCCCCTGAAAAATATGGCCTCTAGAGAAGTCACAACGTTTTTTTTTATTATTTGACCTACTGACCTATTTTTTGATGGCACGTGACCCACTTTCGAACTTGACCTAGATATCATCAAGATGAACATTCTGACCAATTTTTATGGAGATCCATTCACAAAATATGGCCCCTAGAGAGGTCACAAGGTTTTTCTATTTTTAGACCTACTGAACCCAGTTTTGACCGCACATGACCCTGTTTCGAACTTGACCTAGATTTCATCAAGATGAAACATTCAGACCAACTTCATTACAGATCCCATGAAAAATATGGCCTTTAGAGAGGTCACAAGGTTTTTCTATTATTTGACCTACTGACCTAGTTTCGACGGCACGTGACCCACTTTGACTTGACCTAGGTTTTCATCAAGATGAACATTCAGACCAACTTTCATACAGATCCCATGAAAAATATGGCCTCTATTATTTGACCTACTGACCTAGTTTTTGATGGCACGTGACCCACTTTCGAACTTGACCTAGATATCATCAAGGTGAATATTCTGACCAATTTTCATGAAGATTCATGAAATATATGGCCTCTAGAGAGGTCACAAGGTTTTTCTATTTTTTAGATCTATGACCTAGTTTTTAACCCACACGTGACCCGTTTCGAACTTGACCTAGATATCATCAAGATGAACATTCAGACCACTTTTCATACAGATCCCATGAAAAATATGGCCTTTAGAGAGGTCACAAGGTTTTTTATTATTTGACCTACTGACCTAGTTTTTGAAGGCATGTACCCAGTTTCGAACTTGACCTTGACATCATCAAGGTAAACGTTCTGACCAATTTTCATGAAGATCCTGTGAAAAATATGGCCTCTAGAGAGGTCACAAGGTTTTTTTATTTTTGACCTACTGAACCTAGTTTTTATCGGCACGTGACCCAGTTTCGAACTTGACCTAGATATCATCAAGGTGAACATTTTTGACCCAAATTTCATAAAGAAACCCATGAAAAATGTGACCTCTAGAGTGGGGCACAAGCAAAAGTTTACGGACTGACGCACACACGCAGCACGCACGCACGTCCGCACGGACGACGGACACCGCACCATCACAAAAGCTCACCTTGTCACTTTGTGACAGGTGAGCTAAAAATGTTTTATGTTC
The DNA here is from genome assembly GCF_021730395.1 of Mercenaria mercenaria. NCBI lineage: Eukaryota > Metazoa > Mollusca > Bivalvia > Venerida > Veneridae > Mercenaria > Mercenaria mercenaria. Next base: position 2,719,075 of record NC_069375.1, on the reverse strand, counting down.
ATATTAATACAAAGAAAAAGGGGCACAATAATCAAGCTTCAGACTTAGCTTTACCTCTGTCTCTTTAGGATATGTTAAGTTATCATTTGGTCCAATTATACAACTTGGGAACTTGTTGAAGATCACAGGTTCTATTGGAACTGGAGCATTCTGTTCCTCACAATGGTCTATGTAATTCATTCCAATACATAAAACTTTGTCACATGATGTTATAGGAGCTAGTAACTTCACACCATCTCTCTTCACAATGCAGTGAGTCCTCGCAGATAGACTGCAAAAAAGATAATTTACAAATTCATTAATGTAAGATATCTTAACAACTTTAAAGCATTTTGAATATATATGGCCAAAAATGTGCACATTTGTCTAAACATATCCATTTTTGTAACTCTCTATATACCTTCCTTCAGTAACATGAAATACAGAAATATTTTCAGATCAAAGCCTAGCTATAGCTACTTCACTTATTTTCCATATTTAGTACAAGTACACTGCAAAACTTGAAACAAGAAGTTGAAGAAATTTAACTGAAAGGAAAAAAAAATCTCACAAGGTACAGATATGTCAAAATACACCTAAAAATTGGAGGTAACATCCATGTTGTACCACAGAAAAGTGGTCTCAGATTTTCCCTACAATAATAAAAAAGTTACTAAATAAGCTATTTATAGTAACATAAAAGGGAAGTAATTAAAAAAAAAATTTGTAAGTGAACAAAAGAAGGATCTGCCAAATAAAAACAAGAGCACTGCAATGCAACGCAAATGCAGAGCAATATACACACAAAACAAAGTCATATGACCTTTGACCCCTAAGGGTGACCTTTACCTTGAAGTGAGCCATTCAAAACGTGCTCTGCATGTCATTTCAATAAAGTGAACATTTGTGTCAGGTTTCTTTAAAATCCTTCAAGGGGTTCAAGAGTTACAGAGTGGAAGAGAAATTGCAAACCAACAGACAGACAGACGGACACTGAGGTGATTACATAATACATCCCTTCGGGCATATAAAAAGGAATCGAGATCTTATGGTGATACAAGTTGTCTGCAAGTTTGGTTAAAATCAAATTATAAATGAAGCTGCTATTGTTCAAACAAGGTCAAAATAGCTAATTTTGGCCCTTTCAGGGGCCATAACTCTGGAACCCATTATGGAATCTGGCTGGTTCAAGAAAGGAAACGAGATCTTATAGTGACACAAGTTTCGTGCAAGTTTGATTAAATTCAAATCATAAATGAAGCTGCTATTGTGCAGACAAGGTCAAAATAACTAATTCTTGCCCTTTCAGGGGCCATCACTCTGGAACCCATAATGGAATCTGGCCAGGTCAAGAAAGGAACCAAGATCTTATGGTGATACAAGTTTAGTACAAGTTTGGTTAAAATAATATCATAAATGAAGCTGCTATTGTGCAGACAAGGTCAAAATAGCTAATTCTGGTCTTTTCAGTGGCCATAACTCTGGAACCCATAATGGGATCTGGCCAGTTCAAGAAAGGAACCAAGATCTTATGGTGATACAAGTTGTGTGCAAGTTTGGTTAAAACAAGAGCTTGTAGAACACGAAATGCCCCCCTTGATGCACTCAGTAACTGCACAAGGAACAGAAATTATTTGGTCACTGTATACAAAAGTTCTATTGTTCTGGGTCAAGGGTGACCATGACCTTTGACCTACTGACCTAAAAATCATAAGGGGTCATCTGCTTCTCATTATTAACCTCCCTATCAACTTTCACGATCCTATGCCCAGGCGTTCTCAAGTTATCGTCAGGGAACGATTTAATTGTTCTGGGTCACTGTGACCTTGACCTCTGATCTCAAAATCAAAAGGGGTCATCTGCTGGTTATGACCAACCTCCTTATCAATTTTCATGATCCTAGGGCCCCAAACGTTCTGTTTAACTGTTCCGGGTCACTGTGACCTTGACCTTTGACCTACTGACCTCAAAATCAATAGAGGTCATCTGCTGATCATGATCAACTTCCCTATTAAGTTTTGTGATCCTAGGCCCAAGCACTCTCAAGTTACCAACAAGAAACAGTTTAACTGTTCCGGGTCACTGTGACCTTGACCTTTGACCTACTGACCTTGTAATCAATAGGGGTAATCTGCTGCTCATGACTAACCTCCCTATCAACTTTCATGATCCTAGGCCCAAACGTTCTTGAGTTATCATCTGGAAACCATTTATCTGTTCCGGGTCACTGTGACCTTGACCTTTGACCTACTGGACTCAAAATCAATAGGGGTCATCTACTGGTTATGACCAACATCCCTATCAACTTTCATGATCCAAGGCCCAAGCGTTCTTGAGTTATCATCCGGAAACGGATTGGTCTACATACAGACTGATCGACATCTGCAAAACAATATACCCCTCCTTCTTCTGAGGGGGGCATAACAGAATTATAAATGAAACCACTATCGTGCAGACAAGAAACTGTTGATGCACAAAAATAGCAAATTCTGGCCCTTTAAGGGGCAATAACTCTAGAACCCATATTGGGATCTGGCCAGTTTTCGAAAGGAACGAAGATAGCATGCCAACTCCAGTTTTGTACAAGTTTGATAAAAATTGCTTGCAAAATGTGGTCTCTATCATGTTCACAAAAAAATTGTGGACAACGAGTGGACAAGGGATGAAGGGCAATCACAAATGCTCACTCTGTCACTACGTCACAGGTGAGCTAAAAACAAGTCATGTACCCCATTTGAATAAATTTTGGAGAAGAATAACACAGATGATACTAGCCAAGTTTCAAGAAGATGTACCAATCAGTTCAAAATAAAATGTCTCTTAACAAGAGGGCCCTAAAGACCATGCATCACTAACCTGACCTGGTTCTTATCCAAGATTACCCAACATCTAATTTGAGACAAGATTTCACCGAGACAAACATTTTGACCACATTTTATTATGTAAATCAGGTAGATCATTAACCAAGTTTCTCTATGATTTGACCATGTGACATACTTTCTGACCTCAGGTATCCCACTTCTGACACTGAAATAGATTTCTTACAGTTAAACTTATGACAAGTTGAAAAAGTGCCTTCAGAAGTGTTAAAAAGTTTTTCTATGATTTGACCTAATGACCCAGTTATAAATTTACCCTACAATTTAAACAGAAAAAATCTTTTCAAAGATCAGTTAGTGATCTTAACAAGGTAGCTCTATGATTTGACCCAGTGACACAGATTTTATGTAACACATGATTTCATGTAAACCAGTTTTGAAATTAATCCACAGAGACAAACATTCTGTCAAAACTTCTGGAAGATCATACAGAAAAGTAGAAGGTGTTTTTGTCACAAACACATTATGCCTCCCACTTATGTATTCTAAGGATGCAAGTGGGACATGTCTGTTGGTATGCAGGACGGAAGTCAAAACATCAGCTGCAGTTGGTTTTAATGCCATCAGTTTTACCTGGAAAAGATTTTTCTATCTTTAGCTCTGCCAGCCATTTTTGCAGCACAACGGAATGTGCCAAAGATATGCACTAGGCTTGGTACTGACCACTCCTGTGAAGTTTCATCAAAATCTGTCCAGCAGTTTGTTCTGTGAAAGCCGGAAAAGATTTCTCTATTTTTAGCTCTGGTGGTCATTTTGTGCAGCAAAGCAGAAGGTGCCAGCGATATAAACAACTGGGGTTGGTACTGATCACTCCTGAAAAGTTTCATCAAAATCTAGCCAGCAGTTGACCTGTGAAAACTGGACAAGATTTTTCTATCTTTAGCTCTGGTGGCCATTTTGTGCAGCAAAGCGGAACGTGTCAGGGGTATACACTAGGCTTAGTACTGATCACTCCTGTGAAGTTTTGCCAAAATCTGGCCAGCATTTTGACCTGTGATAGCTGGACAAGGTTTTTCTATTTTCAGCTCTGGCGAGCAGCGAAGCGGAACGTACCTTCAATATGCACAACTAGGCTTGGTACTGATCAAGTTTTGTTGGAATCCAGCTGTGACCTTGACCTTGAACCAACATGGCTGACTCATGAGTTCTGCACATCATCTTGACGAGGTGATCATTTGACCTAAGCAACATGAAAATCCTTCAAGGGGTTTAGGAAATACAGAGCGGACACAAAATGTTATGGACAGAGAGAAGGACGGAAGATGGAAGGATGGAAGGACGGATGTAGATCATTCCTATAATGAAACACCACTTGTGGCAGGGGATTAACAAACATTCTGACAAAGTTTCAAAAAGATAAATCCTATTGACTAACCTATTGATCTAGATCTTAGATACAAACGCTTCTGACATTTCACTGAGGGTAATATTCTGAAGAAGTTTCATTGAAATTGGGCTAAAATTATAAACACTTGACATGTGTCGATTGCCATGTGTTTTCAATACTTTGATATCTAGCTTCTCCTTTCATTACAAATATATGAAGCCAGCAACAAAAAAACAATGAAACATCATTCAAAAGCATCTTGACCAAATGAAACTGAAATAACAGAGATTTTCATCTATGTCTGCCATTATCATTAATTAACAACAAGAAAGTATCAGTAAAACCAATGGATGCTCCCCAAAATTTGCATATTAAAAGAACACAAGAGTGCCAGACTGTCACAATATACGCCCGTCACAGCAAATTTCTTTACTCTAGCACCTGTATTTGCAAATGGAATTTTAATTTTGGGTTGTTTAGTAATCATTGTAAGTCATTTGTTTTTCTAAGTCCACAAAAAAACTCCTTACCAGGTAGAGATACATTAAAATACACATAAAATTTGAAAGTAACATCTATGTTGTACCACAGAAAAGTGGTCTTGTTTTTTCCCTACGGTCAATTATAAAAAAGTTACAATATAAGTTATTTATAGTAACAACTAAGGGAAGATAATCTTAAAAAAAAAAAAAAAAAAAAAAAAAAAAAAAAAAAAAAAAAAAATCCAAAAAAAAATTGTAAGTCTACACAAAAATCTTTACCAGGTACAGATTGGTCAAAATACACCTCATAATTGGATGTAGCATGCATATTGTACTACAGAAAAGTGGTCTCGATTTTTCCCTACGACTAGTAATGAAAAAGTTACAATATAAGCTATTTATAGTAACAACAAAGGGAAGTAATTCTAAAGAAGGGAACTGCGCACGACACTTCGTCTCATGATGGTGTATAATTGTGCCAAGTTACATCAAAATCCCTCCATGCATGAAGAAGAAATGCTTCGGACAAAGTCATTCTTGTATCTGACCTTTGGCCTCTATGTGTGACCTTGACCTTTGACCTAGGGACCTGGTTCTTGCGCATGACACTCCACCTCGTGGTGGTGAACATTTGTGCAAAGTTATATCAAAATCCCTCTATGCATGGAGAAGAAATGCTCCGGACAAGGTTTTCATTCTTGTATCCGTTGACCTCTAAGTGTGACCTTGACCTTAGACCAAGGGACCTGGTTCTTGCGCATGACACTCCGCCTCGTGGTGGTGAACATTTGTGCCAAGTTATATCAAAATCCCTCTATGCATGAAGAAGATATGCTCCGGACAAAGTTTTCTTTCTTGTATTCTTTGACCTCTAAGTGTGACCTTGACCTTAGACCTAGGGACCTGGTTCTTGCGCATGACACTCCGTCTCATGATGATGAACAATTGTGCCAACTTTCATCAAAATCCCTCCATGCATGAAGAAGATATGCTCCGGACAAAGTCATTCTTGAATTTGACCTTTGACCTCTAAGTGTGACCTTGACCTTAGACCTAGGGACCTGGTTTTGCGCATGACACTCCGTCTCATGATGGTGAACAACTGTGCCAAGTTACATCAAAATCCCTTCATGCATGTAGAAGATATGCTCCGGACAAAGTCTGTGGATGCCGCCCGCCCGCCCGCCAGGGGCGTTCCCATAATACGTCCCGTTTTTCAAACGAGCGTATAAAAAGTGGAATTTACAGACTGAGCAATCACAGTATGTTGAATAATCAAAGGGCAATATCTCATTGAATCAAAGAATTGTAAATACTGGAGGAAAGATTGTCTTGAAATGTTTGACTCTCTCAGGTCTCAGATCAGCAATATGTCCCTTTTCTGTTGGGACTGTTAAACTAGTAAATGTCTTTTTCGGTTGTTTTTTACAACAGTGTAACAATTTCCTTGCCAAATTTCTATGCTCATTGTGAATTTAATGACTAAATATGAACACTGCAGACTATCACTATCAGACTGTACAGATGTGCATGTAGACACATACACACAATTACAAAACAATCATACATTTTGTAATAATATTTGGCAATATACATCAAACTATAATAACACAGGGAACAGAACTGAAACACATTTTTAAGGTCACTAATTATAGCAGGGTCAATCAGACTTTTAAGGAATACACATATAACTGATAACCATGTTGCAAATTAAAATATATTGTAATAGCAGGCTTTCAAGCACTATTTGGCAAAAAATTAGGGCTAAATTTCGGGATATTTTTGCCAAAAATAAGGGCTACATTAGGACTAATTGCCCACGGGCAACATGTCGAGCCAGCCCTTTGACCATATATAGTGTTGCTTTTTATCATCACCAGACCCGAATCGTCATGGCAAGGTGCATAACGTCCAGAGGGGGTAGGTATGTGAGAGGGGCCTCTGTCTGTGTTGGGAAGAGTAGGGTCTCCACCAGAAAGTTTTTGATATACAGGTATGAAATGGTGACCACTGGTGTATTTTCTGGTCTAAATGCTGAAGTATTGGAGGGGTACTCTTCTCAATTCAGGGGAGTCAGTGGGGTCTCCCCCTGGAAAATTTTGAAATACAGGTATGAAATGGTGGGCGCTGGTGTATTTTTGTTCTAAATTTGAGTTACAGGAGGGTGTACTCACTGTCCCGTAATTTTAGGGAGGTCAGGTTGCAGCTTCACCCCCCACCCCCCTGGACAAATTAGAAAGACAGGTTTGCAATACTGGATTGTAGTACATTTTTTGGTCTAAATTTTGGTGTGTGGGAGAGGGTATCCCTCTAATTTTAGAGGGGTGAGGGGACTCTCCATCTGAAATTTTTTTAAATAAAGGTCTCTGATGCATTTTTTATCTTAATTTTGAGGTACTAGAGGGGTACTCCCCTCATTTGAAGGGGGTCAGGGGGGTTTCCCCCTGGAATTTTTTTATATAAAGGTATGGAATGGTGGCCTCTCTTGCATTTTTGGGCCTAGAGTAAGAAAATATATGGTTGGGTGCAACTTTACAAAAAATTAGGGACAATTTGAAAAATTAGGGCTTATTTAGGAATCTGGCCCTTTTGAGTGTCTTTTTTTTAGGAATTTTAGGGAGGCCTAAAGAAGTTAGGATTTTTTAGGAATTTTAGGGCCACTTGAAAGCCTGTAATAGCCAAATCATTTGAGCATGAAATATTTTGATTTTGCTCTACAATAGTAATAACTTTTACAGATTTACTGAGAGCTAAGTAATATTGTATTTGGCATTATATAATAGTTTCCTTCAATAAATTTCCAGGTATCATGAATCATTGGAAAAGTCGATCAACTGTGTGAGAGCAATATATAGGGGCATCATGGGCCCTTGTTATTATATCTATCTTCAAGAGAAATAGTAAAGTTTATTTTTACCTGCGGGTTTGTTTTTTTTAGGTATACATGTTTTGTATAGTGTTTGTTTTGACAATTTACTTCCTATCTTGCATTTTGTGCCGATTGTGATCCAACTTGAAAACTCAGCTCGAGCAGAATAAAACTTGTCCGAATACAAAATATCAGATCAAGCTGCTAATGCTACCACCCAATTTTAATTTTATATCCAACCTTTTGTTTCTTGTGTTATCGACGAAATCTTCAATGTACATTGACGTTAATATAAGGACTGAGCGAATTTTTTATGCGCTATGTTTAGACTCACCTGTACTCATAGTGACAATGTGCAGCCTTATGTGATCACCCCTTCCATCGCTGTCTGTCAACAATTTTCTTTCTGATTGTGGTTCATTTAAGAAATAATTTATAGCAAAAAGTGTGCTTTAACACTATTTATGCACCGATGGAGTGGTTATACGTCCAGGCGTATTAATTTCACGAGGGCCCAGCCGGAGTGAATTACTTGAACGAGGTATTACTACCCAGTGTATAATTGTGTTAAAGCACGCTTAGTGCTATAAATTATTTCGATTTCTAAATGTACTCTAATCTCAAACACTTTAGATAAAAATGATAGAAGCACTCTTTATTGGCGCAACTAAAACTTTTTGACATATCGCACGTTACTTGACGTTCATTTAGCGCAAGAGAGAAAAGATTTTACTATATGATTTTATTTTAACAAACTTGCACACAACTTGAATCACCATAAGATCTTGGTTCTTTATTGAACTGGCCAATCCCATTATGGGTTCTAGAGTTACTGGCCTGAAAGGGCAAAAAATTAGCTATTTTGACTTGTCTGCAACTATAGAGTTTTGTTTATGATTTAAGGCTTTCAGAAGGTTTATTTTCAGTAAGTACAAAGGCCCAATGGACCATACACCTACTTTTCTTGCGTCAATGCCATAATGTACATATATTGCCAAGGTTCATACAACAGTTTTGTTGTCTGCTAGACTATCAAAAATATTAAACTTGTGTATATTGGATCCTCGTAGTATTTTGTTGCATATATTTTTGTCTTTCTAAGATCAGATAGTCCGAGATCAAGACTACAGTAGGTCTCATCCCGCTAACTTCTGCCTCACAAAATATCAGTCTTTATTATGGGAATTTCTATGTGTCTACCTTTTCTATCATTTTTTGATTTGATTTTACCAAGCTTGCTCAAACTTGTTTACACCATAAGATCTTAGATTCCTTTTTTTTGAATGGCTAAATGCCATACCTTGGTGTTCCAGAGTTTTGGTACCAGCAGATTATTTAAAGTTGACTTGGATCTAAACTTGCACAAAACTTGTGTGCACTTAAGATTTTTGTTCATTTCTTAACGCGATTTCATGATGGTTCCAGAGGTTATGGTACCTGAAGGACCAGAATTATATTTGCTTGTCTCCAATTCAATATCAGCTTCATTATGGTTTTAACAAACTTGATAACTGTATCACCATAAGATCGCGTTTTTTTTTTATTCGCCCACGAATGGAAGTTTTTTGTGAGCCACCTCGTATCCGTCTGTTGTCTGTCGGTTGGTGTTGGCAATTTGCTCACTGTAACACTTGATCCTCTTGTAAAGATTGAAAATATCCTGAAATACTAATGTTCACCTCAGGTAAACGAAGTGCAGAGCAACGTCTTGGATAGCTCACTTCAAGGCGCAAGGTCTCACCTTGAGAGGGTTCAAAGGACATATGTCTTTGTTTTGTGAGTAAATTGATCTGCATTGGTGTTGCAATGACAGTGCTCTGGTTTTATTGGCAAGATCCTGTTTTTGCTTACATCTACAACTGTTTTTTAGCTCACCTGCTCACTATCTAAGGGTTTGGGGTGGGGGAATCCCAAGAGTGAAACATTTTGTGAGAGTGTCGGTCGGGGTCCGTCGTCCGTAAACTTTTGCTTGTGACCACTCTAGAGGTCACATTTTTCATGGCATCTTTATGAAAGTTGGTCAGAATGTTTACCTTGATGATATCTAGGTCAAGTTCGAAACCGGGTCACATGCGGTCCAAAACTAGGTCAGTAGGTCTAAAAATAGAGAAACCTTGTGACCTCTTTAGAGGCCATATTTTTCAAAGGATCTTCATGAAAATTGGTCAGAATGTTCACCTTGATGATATCTATGTTCGAAACTGGGTCACGTGCAATAAAAACTAGGTCAGTAGGTCAAATAATAAAAAAACCTTGTGACCTCTCTAGCGGCCATATTTTTCATTGGATCTGTATGAAAATTGGTCAGAATGTTCATCTTGATGATGTCTAGGTCAAGTTTGAAACTGGGTCACATGCGGTCAAAAACTAGGTCAGTAGGTCAAATAATAGAAAAACCTTTTGACCTCTGTAGAGGCCGTATTTTTCATGGGATCTGTATGAAAATTGGTCAAAATGTTCATCTTGATGATATCTAGGTCAAGTTTGAAACTGGGTCAACTGTGGTCAAAAACTAGGTCAGTAGGTCAAATAATAGAAAATCCTTACGACCTCTCTAGAGGTCATATTTTTCATGGGATCTGCATGAAAATTGGTCAGAATGTTCATCTTGATGATATCTAGGTCAAGTTTGAAACTGGGTCAAGTCCGATTCAAAACTAGGTCAGTAGGTCAAATATTAGAAAAACCTTGTGACCTCTGTAGAGGCCGTAATTTTCATGGGATCTGCATGAAAATTGGTCAGAATGTTCATCTTGATGATATCTAGGTCAAGTTCGAAACTGGGTCAACTGCGATCCAAAACTAGGTCAGTAGGTCTAAAAATAGAAAATCCTTGTGACCTCCCTAGAGGCCATATTTTTCAATGGATCTTCATGAAAATTGGTCAGAATGTTCAACTTGATGATATCTAAGTCAAGTTTGAAACTGGGTCAACTGCGGTCCAAAACTAGGTCATTAGGTCAAATAATAGAAAAACCTTGTGACCTCTGTAGAGGTCATATTTTTCATGGGATCTGCATGAAAATTTGTCAGAATGTTCATCTTGGTGATATCTGGGTCAAGTTCGAAACTGGGTCACGTGCAGTCAAAAACTAGGTCAGTAGGTCAAATAATAGAAAAACCTTGTGACCTCTGTAGAGGCCATATTTTTCATGGGATCTGCATGAAAATTGGTGAGAATGTCATCTTGATAATATCTAGGTAAAGTTTGAAACTGGGTCCCATGCAGTCAAAAACTAGGTCAGAAGGTCAAATAAATGAAAAACCTTGTGACCACTCTAAAGGCCATATTTTTCATGGGATCTGTATGAAAGTTGGTCTGAATGTTCATCTTGATGATATCTAGGTCAAGTTTGAAACCGGTTCAACTGCGGTCAAAAACTAGGTCACTAGGTCTAAGCATAGAAAACCTTTTGACCTCTCTAGAGGCCATATTTTTCAATGGATCTTCATGAAAATTGGTCAGAATGTTCAACTTGATGATATCTAGGTCAAGTTCGAAACTGGGTCACATGCGGTCAAAAACTAGGTCCATTGTTCAAATTGTACCCCTTGGGTGAAGAGGCCCTGGGGGTCCCAAGTTTTATATAGACTTATATAGGAAAAAGCTTTAAAAATCTTCTTTTCTAAAACAATACGACCTAGGCTTTTGATATTTGGTATAATGCATTGTCTAGTAGTCCTCTACCAAAATTATTCAAATTATGCCCCTGGGGTTAAAAGCGGCCCCGCCCTGGGGTCACTTAGTTATCATGTGAGTTACATAGGAAAAATACTTAAAAATCATCTGATCCTATTTCCAAGACCGTTTAATTATAATTACCCGATGACCCCAAATAATATGATGTCACTTGACTGTTACCTTGACCTACTTTCTTGTTTTTTAAGATACAGCCTTGAAATTTTGTAAATACAGTTTTGCACACAAATCGTGACACTGAATTTCATTGACCATGAATGGGACCTACTGACTTTCTTAATATTTTATCATCAGTTTGACACTTGAAACATGTAGCTCATATTACTCAGGTGAGCGATCCAGGGTCATCATGATTCATGACCCTCTTGTTTATTACTGGCCGTAGGGAAAAAGCCAGGCAACTTTTCTGTGGTACAATATTGATGGTACCTCCAATTTTTAGGTGTATTATGACATATCTGTACCTTGTAAGATGATTTTTTTTTCATTTTGGTTAAATTTCTTCCCTTTGATCTTCCTGTCCTTTGGACTTCATGTATGAAACTACTGGCCTGTGTTCAAAATGATTTTATTTGAAGTAACTCTAAGAAAATGTTACCTCTATGTTCTCATGATTCTTTTGATTGATCTTGATTATATTTTTACCTTCTTGTCCGTAAGTGCAATGATAATAGGTGAGTGATACAGGGCTATAATGGCCCTCTTGTTTATCAACTGTCAGATCATGCATGTTAAATGAAAGTACTGCGGCAACATATAATACAAAAGGTACTATACAGAATTTTTTTCTGGCTGTTTATATTTACTTGTGAAATACAAGCGATATATTTGACAGAATTATTATAGGTAAATAATAAAAAAAGTTACATAATTTCATACGTTCTGTTGTATATACTGTAATAAAAGATTGTCGTCTTATGTATATTGCTTTTTTAACGATAAAAATTGTTTACTCATTATATTTGCTTTGTCTATGTTAATGATGGAAATGTTTCCAAATAAGTGCAGTTTCAGTAGTTGTTATTGGACGAGTTAAGTTCAATGATAGCATTAGAGCACTTCGCAAACATAATACTGTTCAATCAACGAGTTCTATAACTAAATGCATTTAATCAAAGAAATTGAGAACTCTTTATATCACATAAAAGTTAAAAATACGATCTACTTTGACTCCAGTACTATAATCCTGGTACAATAAACAATGAAGACATAAAGTATAATTTGGCTACCCAGCCTAAGCTTACAGATAGTGCAAGTAATGACCAATCTGACAAAAAAAACAACAACATGATTATGATCAATTGAAGTCTTTCAGTTTGTCGATAGTGTACAAATTGGTTTTATCTTATAATTGTGATATATGCACGGCTGTGCAAAATTAGTTTCATGACAAATATTATAGTTCATGAAATACATGTATATGTCCATACTTGAATATTCTGTTTCATATTTTATGTAATTAACCTTTTTAATGCATGAAGTAGTGTAGGTTCAGTGTGACACATATTTTGATAAATGATAAATCAAAATTGTGTGAGTAATGGATTAAAATTGCATAGATATATGAAATTTATTAAATATGTCACTGAGTTTTGAGTTGTGTTATGATTACACACTTTCCAATGATTGGTTACTCCTTGTATCCACACATATCCAGTACGGGTAATATTTGTCTGAACAAGGGTGATATTCAGAAGGGCAATATTCATATAAAAAAAGAGTTACTTTCTTATGTACTAGGACAATATTCATACGTACAAGGGCAAAGCTCTCATGTACAAGGCAATACTCTAATGTACAAGGGTAATATGTAAATGTGTCAGGGTAATATTCACACGTACAGGGGCAATTATAAAATAATCCATGTGTTCAACGCAGACTTTCGGAGTAAACTTACAACAAAGAAATCGTGTAATGAGTGTGATTGATTTATGCTCAATGAAGTACATCAAATATTTTTTTTTTATCATTTTGAAAAATAATTTATCCTACGGCCTAACTGAAGGGTTTAACGTTTATATTCAGTTTTCTTTATCGTATATTCTATATCATTAGTTTACAAAAAAAGCCAACCGTTTGCTTTACCACTTTTACTTTTATTACCTGGAAGGGATTTTGGCGTAAAACAAACGTAACTTTAGATAAGGTACATATTCCCGCAGTTTCCTAGACACAAATGACTTTTGCTGAACTGTTGCACCTATCTATTATGTTACTGTTACTGCGATGACATGGTATTAAGGAAGTTCTGCACGTTTGGTTAACCAGAAGTGATAGCGAAACGACAGTTATCTGGAAAACGCAAAATAAAGCCTGGATTCGGCGTATGGAAATGAAAATCATTTTATGAATTAATAACAGCTTGTCAGTAACTTTATAACAAAGGCACTAATACTATCTTTCTTAATCTAAACATTTGACATGTTAGATAATTCAAAATAATGTCTTAGAATTAGCTTGAAAAGTGCGGCTCACTTTAATAATGGTCAAATATTATAAAGATAAGCACATGGACCTATACATTTATTTTCACCACATTATAGGACATGCGTTTATTTACAACTGTGAGAATTTTCATTAAAATCTACTTTGTAGAAAAATTTCTATTCGCGAAAATGTTACGAAAAGTGTGAGTTTCCCATAGTCTCTTATTGTGAAAAATTGTGTGAGGTCCAAATTTTTCAAAAAGTCGAGCACACGACCCTACATTTTTCATGTGCTGAATTTTCTAGGTATGTTCAGAAGTTTTGAAACGTCAGAGTTTAATCAGCATAACATCTGAAAACTCTAGATTTAAACACTTATAAACAATTGGAACATTGCAAGGAAATTTTGAAACAGTACCAAAAACAAACTATCTATTTTTAGTAACACTACATAAAAAAGTCGTCCTTATTTTGTATACTTTATGTCTGAATTTCTGTAAATATTATATCCTGATGAAGGTTATGGTAAATAACCGAAACCGGTATATTAAAATTAGTTAAACTTGACACGGCGTTTGACATGTTGTTCCTCACTTTTATTATTTCCTAGTTTCAAATATTATATTGTAGTAAAAATATTTATCCGATAGTGCTGCACTACCTGAATGTTGTACAGTCAACCTCGACACTACGAGGCTATTGCGCGATATGAATGAGGGTCTTCCGACTGCGACAGCACTACAACACAATGCGATAACATGACAACACGATGCAACAGCTTGAAAAATTGATGTCTTAACACGATATTAATATCCTATCACATCGTATTGCTGTGCTATTGCATTGTGTTTACGTACACTTGCATGGTGTTAACGTGTTGTTGCGATGTTGCATTGTGTTATCGTGCTGTGGCATCGTGATGTTGCATTGTGTTATCGTGTTGTCGCGATGTTGCATTACTTTATCATAGTATCGAACTTACCTCTGCAGGGGTAGACAGTACAACAGTGCGTGTTGGATTTCAGTTATGTACTAACAATTTAATGCTGCCTGAATATCAGCAATGAACACTTTGCGACATCTCTTTATTAAAATGAATTTATTAATAATATCTTCTCTGAATAAGACATCATTTTCGAATTAATGTTGGCAGCATTGGAAGCATAAAGACTACTATTTTACTGGATCCGCCCATGTATCAACAGGGGGAAAAATATGTTAGTAAAAGCAAGCCAATTCACATGCTGTTAATACAAGATTTTTATCTTTGAAATGCTTTTCCAGGGACAGAAATCTAGTATCTGTGTCTTGTTTCTTCCATAATGACCTCTTTTTGTAGTAAAAAAAAAACAAACAAAAAACAAAAAAAACGCAAACTAATCATTAGTATGTTCTGCTGCATCAGTTAACAACCTAAAACACGCTAAACATTGTACTTACTCGCTTCTCCCCCCAATTCATGCATTTTTAACATCAGCGCCATATATCGGCGGGAGCAGTGCTTTCATGAAATGATAGCAACAACGTATGCAGAAGCCGTTTAGATATGTTGTGACATTGACCATAGGTCTCTGTCACATACATTCAAGCTGCTTAATGCAGTACATCAACGTGTATTATCCCTACATTATAGTTAGGAGTGGGGGGGGGGGGGTGGGGTGCGGTTGGGGTATTTCAGTATCTTGGTTCATCTAATTTTGTTTTCTTATATTACGTCTCTGACTTTCTCTGTGGTTTTGCTTTAAATTTCCTTTACCTGTTTCCATGTCTTTGACCACGTTTCAGTATAGCACTAGGTTAACATTTGAATGAATTAATATGTCTCCCTTTACTTTGCCATTGTATTTTCGTTTATTTTATGACTAAGAAAAGCAAAACAAAAGACAGTAACAGTTTAATAATTTACCGTATACATTTTACTACAATGACACCAAATGAATAACAATTTGATTGTGCACATTCAAAATTTTTGTTATTAATGAATAGAAGAAATGGTCGCAATAAAAAGGTACACTAGGAATTGTGCGATAACCCTGGTTGGGGGGTGGGGGAGTGGACGTATTTTGCAAACTGCTGCTTTTAGGCGAGAAAAATGCTGGTTGCAAGCCAAAATGGCATCCTTTGTTTACTTTTGACTTCACAGAGGACACATTTTGCAGTGGTATGTGTGTTCTCATATATAAAAATTTTCAAACGATAACGCCCAGTCGGTGGCCATATAAATTATCTTCACACGGCTTTTGGTCTTATATGTTTATCTTCGTTTGTTAAAAAGTTATTGAAGGTACAGTTACAGTTTGTAGTGTCGAAAAATTCATAGCCGTCAATGAAAAAGTAATTACTGCAAAAAACGAACACTTTACAGAATATTTATTGATTTGGACATATATATAAATTTATACTGAAATTGAAGATTTTTATGTGCTACTTCTAAAACCTCCGACAGGTGAACTACATGGCATTTTTAAATCTATACCCACACCTAAAATTTTTTCACAATCTCGACTTGTTGTCTGCGTCACCTTTTTCCTTCAGTATTAGGAATTTCCGAGTGCTGAACTTCCCATGATAACACTGTCACACATGGTCTCACGAAGATATTGCATTTCACATTTAATAACGTTCTGTAACATTGCTAGGGACTTGGATACTAAATCATTACCACCAAGGTGTATAAATATAATAACAGGACTCTTCATTAAGCAGAACATTGCATCGACTTGAATGGAGGAATTATTCCAAGACATACACCTTATTGCCAACCAACATTATGATCTTCTGTGTTCCGCTTCTTTATTTCTAAGCTTGGATGTAGAAGATGATGGAATCCCCTAATATCCCGATATCTGTGAAAATATTATATACTGAACTTATCTGAGTGCCTTTAATTAGATTGGTGTATACATAAGTTGTAAGCCTCAATGGACCAACGCTCCATAGCTTTAACACATTTGAGTACGAGTGCAGTACCTTGGTACAAATTTGCCCTCAGCATGACAAAATTAAGCTGCGTCTGCTTTTGGTCTCAATGCCCTGTTTTGACCGGACAGAGCATAGAATCGCGTTCCTCAGGAATTCACAGAATGGTACTGATTAGATTTGTGTTTGAGTAACCTTACGGCTATGGTAATGGTTGTATAGAGTAATATCTTCAGTCTTTAGACAATGACAATAAAATGAGCCAGCAATGGAGGAAATCACAAGTTCGCTCACCCAAAAAGACCAAAATTGACTAGCACCCAAAATAGCCGTGAATAATTTTGTAAGCACTGGATACACAAAGTGGATGTAATTGATTTCTTATTTTTATTATTATTATTATTATCATCATCATTATTATATACCACATTTATTTAGCACTCTTTTCATGTTAAAATACGTTCAAATTTTTAGTGCTTTATATAGAAACATCTTTATAGCTTTCAATAAACAAGAGGGCCATGAAGGCCCTGTATCGCTCACCTGACCTATTGACCTAAAGATCATCAAGATTAACATTCTGACCAAGTTTCATAAAGATATGGTCATAAATGTGGCCTCTAGGGTATTAACTAGCTTTTCCTTTGATTTCACCTGGTGACCTAGTTTTTGACCCCACATGACCCAGATTCGAACTTGACCTAAAGATTATCAAGTTTAACATTCTGACCAAGTTTCATGAAGATACAGTCATAAATATGGCCTCTAGAGTGTTAACAAGCTTTTCCTTTGATTTGACCTGGTGACCTAGTTTTTGACCCCACCTGTCCCTGATTTAAACTTGACCCATAGATCATCAACATGAACATTCTGACCAAGTTTCATTACGATAAGGTCATAAATGTGGCTTACACAGTGTTAACTAGCTTTTCCTTTAAATTGACCTGGTGACCTAGTTTTGACCCCATCTGGCCCAGATTTAAAGCTGGCCTAAAGATCATCAAGATTAACATTCTGACCAAGTTTCATTAAGATACAGTCATAAATATGGCCTCTAAAGTGCTAACTAACCTTTCCTTTGATTTGACCTGGTGACCTAGTTTTTGACCCCAGAAGACCCAGATTCGAACCTGACCTAAAAATCATCAAGATTAACATTCTGACTAAGTTTCATGAAAATAAATCATAAATGTGGCCTCAGAGTGTTAACAAGCTTTTCCTTTTATTTGACCAAGTGACCTAGTTTTTGACCCCACCTGACCCAGATTTAATCTTGACCTAAAGATATCAAGATGAACATTCTGACCAAGTTTTATTAAGATATGGTCATAAATGTGATCTCTAGAGTGTTAACTAGCTTTTCCTTTGATTTGACCTGGTGACCTAGTTTTTGACCCTACATGACCCAGATTCAAACTGGACCTAAAGAGCATCAAGGTTAACATTCTGACCAAGTTTCATGGAGAAACCGTCTTAAATGTGGCCTCTACAGTGTTAACAAGCTTTTCCTTTGATTTGACCTGGTGGCCTAGTTTTTGACCCCAGATAAATCAATATCATACTCGTTTAAGATTTTATTGAGTGTAACATTCTGACCAAGTTTCATTAAGACTGGGCCAAAATTGTAACCTCTAGAGTGTTAACAAGCTTTTCCTTTGGTTTGACCTGGTGACCTAGTTTTTGATCCCACATGATCCAATATCAAACTCGTCCAAGATTTTATTGAGGGTAACATTCTGACCAAGTTTCATTAAGATTGGGCCAAAATTGTGACCTCCAGGGTGTTAACAAGCTTTTCCTTTGATTTAACCTGGTGACCTAGTTTTTGACCCCAGATAACCCCAATATCAAACTCATCCAAGATTGTATAAAGGGTAACATTCTGACCAAGTTTCATTAAGATTGGGCCAAAATTGTGACCTCTAGAGTGTTAACAGTCAAATTGTTGATGCCGACGAACAACGGATGACGGACAGGGCAATCACAAAAGCTCACTTTGAGCACTTCTTGCTCAGGTGAGCTAAAAAGGTAATTGAACAATTATAGAATGAATTAATGAATTTAAAATTATATTACGGTTATAAGATAGCGTTTCAAAATACAGGTAAGCAGATTAAAAACAAACAAACAAGCAAACAAAATACAATAGCATAAACATTCAACTGACCTTCAAAGACACAGGTACGTAAGAGCAAAATAGAACAAAAGATATCCTACATTTCTGAACAGACAGAATTAACAAATATGATGCCTGTGAAATGCACCAGAGCATGCAAACCGTCGCAGATGATTGGGTCAATCCCCATCTAAACGGTCCGGAGAACACCCATTGTATATCCCACAAACAAAACACTTTATATTATCATGTCACACTAAATTTCTTGATTGAGTTCTTGATTAGCCAGCAAAGTACCTACATTATTCTACCAAGTAATTAGTGAGATTAGTTTCCAAAGAATTGTTTGAAATAATGCGTCTTTAGCGTTTTTTTTAAACTGTGCAAGGTTTTACAGTCTCTTATGCCAGATGGAAGGGCATTCTTTAACCTTGCAGCTGCTGTCTGAAAGCTCCTGTCACCAAATCACAGTTCGACATTTGGGCACAACTAGTCTTGATGCATTATTCTGCGATCTCAGATTTCTGGATGGCGTATATATTTCTAACATGTTCACTACATAAGCTGGTACCTGATCTTTGAGCGCCTTATATGTATGTGTTAGAATTTTGTATTCTACCCTACACTGCACAGGAAGCCAATGGAGTTTATTAGGGTTTTGCTTCATTTTAAAAGTCTTTGGTGTTTATTATCAATCATTTTTTATCAAAGGCTGTAAAAGCACACAGCACAGTTAAACGTGACAACGTGTTACTAAATAAATTAGCAGTTCTCTAAAAGTGATTCGATAATGCAGTCAAGCTGTATATTAAATTCTTAATTACTCACAATTCAGAGCTAGTGTAAGTTTATTTGAATCTGCCGCTTTTCTCTGACACTTTTTAGAAATACCTCTACATTTTTAAGGTCCAATTTTGTTTTCGATTTCGTATTATCATATTTCATGCTTTCAACAAACTGATATATGTCCAATTCATTGTACCCCCCGACAACAAAGTTGTAAGGGGGGGTATACTGGTTTCAGGTTGTCTGTCTGTCTGTCTGTCCGTCTGTCTGTCCGTAGACGCAATCTTGTGCGCACCATCTCTCCTTATCCCCTTGACAGAATTTAATGAAACTTCACACAAAAGATCAGTACCAACAGTAGTTGTGCATGGGGCATGTTAGGTTCTTTTAGAAAAAAAAATTGCAGAGTTATGGGACTTTGTTTTTTTGTTACTATACTATATACATAGACACAATCTTGTGCGCACCATCTCTCCTCATCCCCTTGACACAATTTAATGAAACTTCACACAAGTGATCAGTACCAACAGTAGTTGTGCATGGGGCATGTTAGGTTCTTTTAGAAAAAAAATTTGCAGAGTTATGGGACTTTGTTTTTTTTTTTTTTACTATACTATATACATAGACACAATCTTGTGCGCACCATCTCTCCTCATCCCCTTGACACAATTTAATGAAACTTCACAGAAGTGATCAGTACCAACAGTAGTTGTGCATGGGGCATGTTAGGTTCTTTTAGAAAAAAAATTTGCAGAGTTATGGGACTTTGTTTTTTGTTACTATACTATATACATAGACACAATCTTGTGCGCACCATCTCTCCTCATCCCCTTGACACAGTTTAATGAAACTTCACACAAGTGATCAGTACCAACAGTAGTTGTGCATGGGGCACGTTAGGTTCTTTTAGAAAAAAAATTTGCAGAGTTATGGGTCTTTGTTTTTTTGTTACTATTCTATATACATAGACACAAACTTGTGTGCACCATCTTCCTCATCCCCTTGACACAATTTAATGAAACTTCACAAAGTGATCAGTACCAACAGTAGTTGTGCATGGGGCATGTTAGGTTCTTTTAGAAAAACTTTTTGCATAGTTATGGGACTTTGTTTTTTGTTACTATACTATATACATAGACACAATCTTGTGCGCACCATCTCTCCTCATCTCCTTGACACAGTTTAATGAAACTTCACACAAGTGATCAGTAACAACAGTAGTTGTGCACGGGACATGTTAGGTTCTTTCAGTGACAAAAATTGCAGAGTTATGGGACTTTGTTTCTTGTTAACATACTATGTACATACAGTCTGCATATGCAGTCTTGTGCGTGCCTAATCTACCAAACCCTTGCACACAATTTAATGAAACTTCACACAAGTGATCAGTACCAACCCTAGTTGTGCATGGTGCATGTTACATTCTTTTAGATAAATATTCTACATAGTTATGGGACTTTGTTTTTTGTTACTATACTGTATACATACAGTCTATATATATACAGTCCACATAATTATGCAATCTTGTGTGCGTCAAATTGCAATGTACTGTGTCAGTGCATGCGGGGGGTACATTCATCACCTTTAGTGATAGCTCTAGTTATTTATATCCTGTGTAAGTTCATCTAAATGCAATAACCCATCTGACTCGCTCGCCTGCCATTTTGGCATTGCTGAATGACGTTGATGCCAGAACGTGCTGATGTTCAGGTTACCTGGGGTCATTATGATTATGGCGCGTAAGGCGCACTTATGGGCTCATCAACAGAGGCTGTAATGACCGTTTTTAACGGTTTTTGTTACTATTTATAGTAACGTATATAATAATAAGAAATAATGGTAACTGCTTGCAATAGATGAGTAATTCTTTTTTTTGATTTTTCAACCAAATACCAGTATCGAGGAAAGTCATATTTCAAAATGGGAACATACAATTACATGTATCTACAGATAAAAAGTTAGTAGTATCATTTTATCATGTTATCACTAACTTAAGTTTTAGTTGTTTCACTTGTTTGTATTTTAATAATAAATTGGTAATACATACAGCTATCAATGTGTTTAAATATGTCATTTTTGCAGTAAATGACTAAATATTTATTGCCCTTTGTTGCAATAATTTATAATTATTCATGCTAATATAACCCACTATCCTATGATATTACAGTGCATATTAAAAGAAATTAGCTAAAATCAAACCTCGTACTTAGCAGAAGTGGGTGGGAACAAAATATCTTATTCAACTATAAAATGGCAGGAGATGAGGAATAAAGTATCTCAGATGATATTTTAAGATGTTTTACGTCATTATAAACTAGTGTAGGTAAGAAATGAAAATAGGTATTACATAACGGAAATGTCAAGGTAACGCCATAATCTTTTATAAGAACAAAAGCTTTACATGAATTTGTATATAATAAGTCGCTTATATTCAATAGATAGATTACATTCAACAAAACTGTGTATACATTATATCTAAAAAATGTTTTTCTTTTTCTTGAAAAAAAAAAGAAGAAGAGAAACATTAATCCAGTATGCGAGTACCGGTATGTAAGTTTGTCATTTTAAAGTATCATACAGCAAACCCTGCAATAGTTTTCCTTAATGAAGAGTTTTTGCCCCTGACGTTTGCGATTTACTGACGATTGTCTTTTCTTATGTCACAGCACGTTGAAACTTTTTTTTATTTATATGAAACTTAACCAGACAAACACTTTCTGCTGGTTTACAACTTCCGAATTTATTGCAAAACTATTCACTATATTAGAGGAGAGGTATGCTACCTAGATATAAAAGTTACCACAACATTATTCCATGTACGCTTTTGAAATGACAAATATTGACAGGTGGTGCAATTGTGAAAAATCGTAAAAAAATGCACTATTTTTGCCCTTTCTCAGGCACTATTTTTACAATAAAAGTTAATAGGTAAGGGTAGATTTCTCGGAAGCACAGAGCACCAAAAACACAGCCCCAGAGCCACGCGTTTACATAGTAGGCCCACAACAAAAAGAAGTTGTAATGGAAAAATATTTCAGACGGGTTGCTTCAAACATCCAACAAGTACATATTAATATAAGCTAAATGTTGATAAAGGGGAAGGTAATGGCAAGGGGCGAAATGGGTAATAAAGACATAAAATAGAAATAAAAGGGCCAAGATATTTAGAAAATGTTGTTTTCTATACAATAAAACCATTCTCATGATATTTTTTCTCAATTTTGATATAGAAAGGGTTTCGTTTTGAAATTATCAGAAATTTGAAAAATTACTGCGGCCATATTGAAAATTTGGTGATTCCACCCACTTTGACAACTAAGAAATGGCTTTTTCAGAAAATTCAAATTTTTAGCTCTCCAATGAAATAAAAAATTTGCTTGGGCTCAAAAAAAGTAAATAAAAGTGCCCTATCACTTGGACGTTTACGTCTAGAGCCGAATAGAATACACTCTGTTTTTCCTAAATGCATTTGAAAGTTTGTTATCTACCAACCATTTACTACAACTAGCCTGTTCATTATCTAAAACCAAACTGATCACTTCTGGGCTCTTATCAGAGAAAAGAATGGCGCTATCATCAGCATATAAAATTAACTTGCAAGTTTTAATAATACTTATACCCATATCATTCACATAGCACAAAAATAACAACAGACCCAGTATACTACTCTGGGGAACACCGCAAACTATATTATCAAAATTTGACATAGTATTATTCACACGACTAGTTTAAGTCCTTCCGGTGAAATATGAGCGAAACCAATCCACCAACTGGATACCCATCACATTCAATTTAAGACATAGTATCTGGTGGTCGACCGTATCAAAGCCTTTTGAAGATCTAACATAATCATCCCTGTATATAGTCCTTTTGATGTTTGATTTCTTATGTGATCAGTCAAATGTATCAGGCATGAGTCAGTAGAGTAGTTTCCTCTAAAACCGCTTTGGAATTCATATAATAAACCATTTTTGACTAGAAAAGATTCTAACCGATTATAGACCACTCTTTCAAGAATTTTAGATACAATCAACAAAATACTTGCAGGTCTATAATTGGATACATCAGACCCCATCATTTTTCTTAAATAAAGGTATTACCTTACCACTTTTCAAATCTTCAGGAACAGTATTGCTAATGATTGAACTGTTCACTAAAAAAACAATATGAATTGTTAAGTAAGATGCTGCATCCTTCAAAAATCCGGCAGGAATATTATCTAACTCTGTGTTTTTAGAGCAGTTTAACTTATACATAATTCCCTATACAAAAAAATCTTCATTTACTGTGTCAAGTTTAAATCTAACACCCATAGGATTTCTCTGCTCATAAAATTTTTTTAACAGTACAAAATTAGCAGTAAATAAATTTAATGGGTTAGGCAAATTTGTACCAAAAACAGAAGCTACAGTTGTAAAAAAGTTATTAAAATGATCTGCAATTTTTTTTGGCTCAAAGCAGTTATTTATTTTTAAAACCACATTTGTATTGGATTTACTGTTTTTATACTAAACTTTTGATCTGTGACCAAAGCTCCTTAGGATTATTTTTGTTCTCTTCCAATTTGTTTTCTAAATATTCTGCTTTTGCCCTTTTTATTACTCTCTGGACCTTGTTTCAAAATTAACTATATGACTTATAAAATTCTGATTTCTTATATTTTCTAAACAAGTAAAAATAATCATAATAATTCCCAGGGTTTCAGAAATCTGCAAATTTATTGGTAGAAATCTGCAAATTTATTGGTAGCCCATTGGGCTACCAAAATTTTAATCTGGTAGCCCGAACATTTAAGTTTATTTGGCAATGGCCATTTTGGTTTATTTACTATGTGTATTATTCCTAAGATAATGCCTGAAATGTAAATCATACTTACCCTTACTCTGCTAAATTTCTATGATGAACTTATTCATCTCTCCAATTCATAAAAATGAAATTTAGCAGTTTTTTCTGTATATTGGACAGAAAACAGCTACATTTTTGAAACATTCAGCTTTTAATAGAAATTCATGTGTTTTTTTTTCTCTCCATGCCATTGTTTACATGTGCGCCAATTTAGGGTGTACAGGATAGCTTTGGTCATTTTTTCCATTATTAGTTTAAAATCCACACCTAAACAAACTTCCCAATATATTTCACTATAAATCAGAATAACACTATACTACCTTTTCAGAAACATTCAGCTTTTCAAATTTCTATCAAATACTTTTCATTCACTGATGTTTTTTTAAATACACACTGATTTAGTCATTGGCAGACAGCTTCAAATTTCATTTTATGACATATGAAAAATAACACAAAAAGCAAACATTTAACAGAGTGTCTGTTTGCATGCCAGTAAAAGAACGATATGAAAATCTATACAATAATTCAAGTCTTAAGTACAAAATTTACCAAGTTATCCTCTATACCCTTAAGCACTATAATGTAATGGCAGGCAGCACAAACCTGTTCTCCACAAGTAACTGAAAACTTCTTCAAATATTTCAGAGGTGGAGGACAAAATGACATAACATTCTGACCAAGTTTCATGAAGATACAGTCATAAATGTGGCTTCTAGAGTGTTAACAAGTTTTCCTTAGATTTGACCTGGTGACCTAGTTTATGACCCCACTTTATGACGCAGATTTAAATTTGACCTAAAGATCAGTAATGTAGACTAGAAACTATAATTTCAGTTCATTTTTCAATATTTTATTCTATTTCTTGACAGCTTTCTTACAAACAAGAGGGCCAAGATGGCCCTAGGTCCCTCACCTGAGAAACACACCATAATACACCATAACAGTGAAAACATGTTTGACCTAGTGATTTCATGGAAAAAAATATTCTGACCAATTAACATTAAAATTGGAGAAAAAACAAGTATTTTCTTTGATTTGATCTAGTGACCTAGTTTTTGAACCCAGATGATCCATATACGAACTTGACCTAGATTTCATCAAGGTAATCATTTTGACTAAAATTCATGAAGATTAATTGAAAAATACAGCCTCTATCGCACACACAAGGTTTTTCTTTGATTTGACTTAGTGACCTAGTTTTTGACCCATGATGACCCACTTTCGAACTTGGCCTAGATTTCATCAAGATAATCATTTTGACCAAAATTCATGAAGACTAATTGAAAAATACAGCCTCTATCGCATACACAAGGTTTTTCTTTGATCTGATGTAGTGACCTAGTTTTTGACCCCAAATGACCCATTTTCGAACTTGGCCTAGATTTCATTAAGGCAATCATTCTGACCAAATTTCATGAAGATCAGTTGAAAAATACAGCCTCTATCGCACACACAAGCTAAATGTTGACAGACGACTGACAGACAACAGACAGACAGACGCCGGACATTGAGCGATCACAAAAACTCACCTGAGCATTGCTCAGGTGAGCTAAGACATGGTGAACTGATTTCACGTGGCTCTATTACCAGTAGGGGAAACTTCCCGTTCGGGAAATCATTTATGGGTTTTTCCCTACTTCCTGAACGGGAAACTTGTTACTTTTTATAGTAACATGCTTCCCGTTCGGGAAGCAATATCGAACGTTTTAGACCCATTTCATTAAAAATAGCCAGTGCATAAGAATATACACAAGATTTGCAAATTGAATATGCCACATTAAACTTGAATGATATATCTAAATTTCTACCGTTCAAAATTTTTTTAAATGTCTTACTGAATTTTTTATTTGACAGTGAAATTGACCATTTTCTTCAGAAATTGCTTAAAATCAGAGTTTCCCGAATTGGAAACCTAACTTCCCAATCGGGAAACCTAGCCTTTTAGTTACTTCACAATCAGGAAACTGAAAGCATTCAGAAAATTTATTCTTTTATTTTGTTATAAAAAGCAATTATTTCAAATTTCAAG
Organism: Mercenaria mercenaria; assembly: GCF_021730395.1. Classification (NCBI taxonomy): domain Eukaryota; kingdom Metazoa; phylum Mollusca; class Bivalvia; order Venerida; family Veneridae; genus Mercenaria; species Mercenaria mercenaria. The sequence goes on along the minus strand of NC_069375.1, from coordinate 2,692,718 downwards.
TTTTCAGGGAATTGTGATCCTGTAATTTGATGTGTCTGGTGCCCCAGGATTTTAACAGACTCATATGAGTTTGGGTTCAAAGGCAGTGGGTCAGTTATTTGAATATTTACTTTAGACACATTCCAAGATTTTGTCTTGTGTGACTCCAGCATAGTTTCTGACATAAATGTATTTCTTTCTCCTTATAGGTCGTATGATTTAAAAAAAAAAAAAAAACATCTATGAGGCATTTTGATAAAATAATTGCCCTTTACTGTACTTGGACAATTTTAGTTTCTTGGTTAATTTTTTTGTTTAGGTAAAAAAACTATAAGAGCTACAGCTTTGAAACTTTGCACACTTGTTTATCATCGATCATTCGGGACTATATAGTTCAAGAACCATAACTCTAATCAGCATTTTGTCAGAATTACGGCCATTTTTGTAGTCTTAGAAAATCCCAACTATATCTTTATAAGATCTCTTGTATGTGTTACTACATAATGCTCAACTTTTGTCAGTGCTTGACTCTGAATTAGAGCTTTGCAACTACAAATTTTAATAGTAAAATTCAAATCAGAGTTATGAGGATTGTTTCTCCTAGTGAAGACTTTGATAGTAAATAACTATTTTAATTTTCTAATCAAAATCTTTGATAGTAACAGAGATATTTGACTTCATCAAAAACTTTTAAAAAAAAAAAGTCTAGTAAGTTAAAAAGGGGCATAACTCTGTCAAAATTCAAATCAGTGTTATGGGGATTGTTTTTCCTGTTGTAGACTTTAATAGTAAAAAACTATTTTAATCTTTGATAGTAACAGAGATATCTGACTTTTATCAAAAATTTCTACACTACAAAATCAAAGTTAAAAAGGGGCCTAACTCTGGTAAATATCAAGTTATGAGGATTGTTTTCTGGTGTAAACTTTGACAGTGAATACCTATAGTAAGTTTTAAGTCAAAAACTTTGATAGTTGCAGAGATATTTGACTTTATCAAAAACTTTAACAAAAAATCTAAGTTAAAAAGGAGAATAATAATATCATAAGTCAAATCAGAGTTACGTGGATTGGTGTAGACTTTGATAGTAAATAACATTTTTTAAGGCTGAAGTCATATTTTTGTTTACTTCTCTTTTTAGGTTTAAACAGCCTGAAAGAGCATTTGTCGCCTTTGCATTTGGGTGTGCAGAAAAGGAAGACATATTAAGAGATTGTAATCTGTATCAGCATAAATAGGACACAGAATCCTGATTAACTTGGATTTTGATGCGTGCTTGTAACAGCGACCGGGTCGCTACCCAACTGGCCATTATAATCAACGTTATAATTAACAAAATTTATACCGTTCATAACATCCCGTTCCATAGACTGAGGGATACTTGATCTTTCAGCTTCTACTCTTGGTAGTGCTGGTGGCATGACCTGGGCAACGCTTGGCCCAGTCGAATCTAACATAGCCAAGGTCGTTCTTTCTTGTACAGTCATTGGTATGGCATCACCTTCCGACGTCCCCTTTCTCCGGTGTTTCTCCGCCACGGCATCTGGCAATCTTAAGATTGCCGTCTCCGCGGCTTTCATCTGCTTGTTTGTTCTCCCCATGATTATTTCAGTATGTAAAATTAAATAAAATAATTAATTACAGGGTAAACTAATTGCTAAATCTTTGTCTTGAAATTGTAAACTACAAATTTACACAGCTCCGTCTAACATTCTTCAAATCCTAAATTATCCAGTTAAATACAATACATCTCAATAAGAAAACATCTATCAAAATTTGAACTAATATTTAAACATTAAAATTCAGAAGTTTAGAGCAATCGGGTGAAGTTATTTGAAATATTTTTGAAAGAAAAATCTTGATCGTTCTTAAAACCGACCTTCTATCTTTTCTCGCAGTTGCAAAAGGAAGAAGCAACGCGGTGATCACACACATTCCACCCGGTCAAATGATTCCACAGAATTTAATCGAACTCCAATAACAAACGGTTATTCACTAAAAGGAATAACCGCAATTATGAAAACATTGCTAGGGCATAGTTGAAGGTTTACCAGTATAATGTGTTTGAATAATGAGCTTTTATGAAATCATTGGTGATATGGCTGAAGGTCTAACAGAGTAAAGTGAAAAATAAGTTGTATACAAATGCGTTAAACACGCCAGGATCCGGGGCCGAGCCGAACCCTATCCCCCCCCCCCAGGTGGCTGAGAAACGGTCTACGGTCTACATATTACTCGTCAAAGATGCACCTACTATTCTGGCAAAAGAATTTTTTTTTTCAAAATTTAGAACCAGAGGCCATCATTTCATACCTGTATTTCAAAATTTTCCAAGGGTAGAGAGGGAAGTAATACATCCATTATCTCAACATTTGGACCAAACATTGCACCAGAGGTCACCATTTCATACCTGTATTTAAAAACTTTCTAGGGGAGAGCCCCCTGACCCCCATAAAATAAGGAAAGTAGATCTACACCAATCTATAAATGCACAAGACACTATTCCATACCTGTATTTCAAACAAATTTCCCGGGGAAATCCCACTGACCCCCCCACAACCCCACCTCCCTAACATGGGCAAGGGCACCCCAGTCCAATATCTCGCTGTGCACCTTGGCGGTAACATCTTCGTTTTAGACTTACCTCCCGACCCCCTAGTCAAAATTTCTGGATTTGTGCCTGTTATAAACTGTTTATACAATTCACGAGAAATATATAATAATATAATTGTTTAATGATGAAACGTGAGTACATTATTTGGAGCCCAGTACAAAACAAATCGCATAGTTGTCTCTGTAATTCCAAACGTTTCGAGAGTGATTAAATATAATTCTTATATGCTTGCCTCTGTTAAAACATTCTTACGCTAGAATGACATGACATTAACGTGCGGTGACGTCAACGCTTTTGTTGCGACAAAGAAAGAGCGCTTCTATATTTTATTCCTGTTTTAGATTAAAGGCATATTAGAATCAAAATAGTTCATAGCACAAACGTGTTTTCATAGGCGTAGGAGCAGGGGGGGGCAGCGGGGGCCAGGCCCCCCCCAAAGCTAGGAGAGGGGGGGGCAAAGTATAGTTTGGCCCCCCGAATATTTTGGAAAAGAGATATAAATTGCAGTCTAATATAACATTTACTTAGCATCATATAATTCTTTTCAACCTGATTTCTGATTTGCATTTGGCCTTCCCTTGTATTCTGACTTGTCTCTTTCCGTAATGTGAGTACTGAAATCTGTACGCACCACGCCAAGAATTGTTTACATTTTATAAAAATAATATATTATTGAGCGCAATCACTACAGTTCCGGTTTGAGCGTCTGCAAAATCAATGTAGGCCTAACTATTAAGCCTGTTTACGCATGTAAACGCTATGTATTTTTTTGTTTTTCATGATATTTCCACAACTTTATACCACAATTAGACAAATGCAGTGCTAATTGATTGTATGTCCAGGGCTTCAACAGAAGAATGTAAAAAAATGGCACACTTAATTAGAACAATACATAATATGACTGATTAAGACAGTTCAGTGCCTAGTCGTATGTGTATCATCAGAATAACTCAATGATTGCTAAAACATAAAGGTTTGAGGGGCCTATGGCCCAATTAATCCCTGTACAAGGCTTTGAGTCTTTGTCACGAATAATGCACCGAGGATACCTTGCTGCTAACCCCCCCCCCTCCCCCCCCCCCAAAACCACCAGTCGAAAAGGTTTGCCACCCCCCCCACCCCCCCAAAGTTAAACTCGCTCCTACGCCCATGGTTTTATCACTTTTTAAACACTCAGGTGGTGATACGTCGTTCAAATAATTTCACTCGGGCTGCGCCCTCGTGAAATTATTACGCCCGACTTATAACCACCCATCATGCTTTAATAGTGTTAAAGCATTTTTTTGCTATTAATTATTTTTTAACTGAAGGAGTATCAATATACACTGATGATGAGGCAAGGAGAGAACTATTAAATCTTATTAAATATTGACTCTTAGTTAAGATTCTAGAATAAGCAAAATGTATATCAAGATATCGATACATAAATTTGTATCAAAGAAAGAAACAACTCCCCCCCCCCCCCCCCCCCCCCCCCACTTCACCCCCTCGACCAACCAATGGTTTTCTGAGATAACATGAATCAGCACTGTACTGTGTAACTCACATTTTAATACGTCATTAATAAATATTGCACAGGACTTAACTGATAACTTACAAACAGCTATGATAGAGCACTGTCAAATCCTAATATGAAAACAATATGAATTTTAATATGATCATGCGCTTACGTGAGGACATAAGTACATGGCCTTGTAACATGTTCTAAATAGACGGAAAAGTACTGAACCGTTTTCGATCGACCGAATTACAGCATTATCTTTCTTAAGTGTAAGATATGGTGATTGTCAAACAATGTTAAGATTTGAGACGATATTTTTTCCCATTTTGAAACAAAATTGAATGGCATAAACAAAAGAAACACAATAATGTAACTTTATTACCAAATTATCATTAACGAGAGTTACATGCCTAGCATCGTGTTGCATTGTATTGCATTGTGTAGCGTGTCATACGACCTGAAAAGAGTTTACATCAGAACAATCTTCGAGCGCCGTGTTGTATCAGTGGATTAGACCAAATGTTGTAGCACTTTTTAAGGGCTCCAATATGGCAGCAAAATGATATGGACGTGATGTCAGTATGCCAAGTGATTTTTATACGCCCGAAGGGACGTATTATGTTATGACGCTGATGTCCGTCTGTCCGTCTGTCCGTCCGTCCGTCTGTCCGTTAGCAATTTCGTGTCCGCTCTGTAACTCTTGAACCCCTTGAAGGATTTCAAGGAAACTTTACACAAATGTTCACCACACCGAGACAATGTGCAGACCGCATGTTTTGGATGTCTCACTTCAAGGTCAAGGTCACACTTAGGAGTCAAAGGTCATATCAGTTTGTTTCGTGTCCGCTCTGTAACTCTTGAATCCCTTGAAGGATTTCGAAGAAACTTGACACAAATGTTCACCACACCAAGACGACGTGCAGAGCGCATGTTCCGGATGACTTGCTTCAAGGTCAAGGTCACACTTAGGGGTCAAAAGTCATATCAGTTTGTTTCGTGTCCGCTCTGTAACTCTTGAACTGCTGGAAGGATTTCAAAGAAACTTGGCAGAAATGTTCACCACATTGTAACGATGTGCAGAGCGCATGTTCCGGATGACTCGCTTCAAGGTCAAGGTCACACTTAAGGGTCAAAGGTCATATATGACTTTGCTTTGTGTATATTGCTCTGCATTGCAGTGGTCTTGTTTTTATTTGGCAGATCTCTTTTTTGTACTTACAATAATTTCTTTTTTTTGAATAACTTCCCTTTAATGTTACTATAAATAGCTTATTTTGAAACTTTTTTATTATTGGCCGTAGGGAAAAACCGAGACCACTTTTCTGTGGTACAACATGGATGGTACCTCCAATTTTAAGGTGTATTTTTACATACCTATACCTGATAAGGATTTTTTTTGTAGACTTAGATTTGTTTTTTTAAGTTTTCCTTTTGTTGTTCCAGTCCTTTGGGGCTACAACAGTCAAGTTCTTAACATTTTGCTCCAATCCTATGATGTAAGCCTTCGGGCATATATTGCCCCGCATGGCGGCGCTCTTGTTTTTTATATTAGAGTGTTGCATAAAATCTAAGTTGTAAACCTATATGGTACCAAACAATATGTTTATATGATATCAAAATGCTGGATTGTTTCTTTAAATTCTTTTAATATAACAATGTAACATAAACAATGATTAAAGTTGTAAACCGACATACTTAGTTCACTTTAACTGCTATATGTAATTAATACACATAATGAATAGAATGTCTTGAATTTAAATTCATGATCAAGAGTGTAGGGACACATTATTAGAAATTTTAATATAACTAACAAATGCTTTAACTTCACACTAATTACTTGTGAGGTTTATATGCCACATCAAGGGCTATAACTCTGCTAAAACAAGAGGACCATGATGGTCCTGAATCGTTCACCTGTCCCAACATGACCCAGTTTTGAACTGAGTATGACATCGTTTTTTTTCTATTATTTGACATAGTGACCTAGTTTTTGAGCTCATGTGACGGAGTTTTGAACCTGACCTAGATATCATCAAGATGAACATTCAGACCAACTTCCATACAGATCCCATGAAAAATATGGCCTCTAGAGAGGTCACAAGGTTTTTTCATTATTTGACCTACTGACCTAGTTATTGATGGCACGTGACCAAGTTTCAAACTTGACCTAGATATCATCAAGGTGAACATTCTCACTATTTTCATGAAGATCCATTCAAAAGTATGGCCTCTAGAGAGGTCACAAGGTTTTTCTATTTTTAGACCTAATGACCTAGTTTTTGACTGCAGCTAACCCAGTTTCGAAGCTGATCTAGATATCATCAAGTTGAACATTCAGACCAACTTTCATACAGATCCCATGAAAAATATGGCCTCTAGAGAGGTCACAAGGTTTTTCTATTATTTGACCTACTGACCTAGTTTTTGAAGGCACATGACCCAGTTTCGAACTTGACCTAGATATCATCAAGATGAACATTCTGGCCAATTTTCATGAAGATCTTGTGAAAAATATGGCCTCTAGAGAGGTCACAAGGTTTTTCTATTTTTAGACCTACTGACCTAGTTTTTAATCATAGTTGACCCAGTTTCGAACTTGGCTTAGATATCATCAAGATGAACATTCAGACCAATCTTCATACAGTTCCCATGAAAAATATGGCCTCTAGAGAGGTCACAAGGTTTTTTTTATTATTTGACCTACTGACCTAGTTACTGATGGCACGTGACCTAGTTTCAAACTTGACCTAGATATCATCAAGATGAACATTCTGACCAACTTTCATGACGATCCATTCAAAAGTATAACCTCTAGAGAGGTCACAAGGTTTTTCTATTTTTAGACTTAATGACCTAATTTTTGAACGCAGCTGACCCAGTTTCGAACCTGACCTAGATATCATCAAGATGAACATTCAGACCAACTTTCATACAGATCCCATGAAAAATATGGCCTCTAGAGAGGTCTCAAGGTTTTTCTATTATTTGATCTACTGACCTACTTTTTGAAGGCACGTGACCCAGTTTCGAACTTCACCTAGATATCATCAAGGTAAACATTCTGACTAATTTTCATTAAGATCTTGTGAAAAATATGGCCTCTAGAGAGGTCACAAGGTTTTTCTATTTTTAGACCTACTGACCTAGTTTTTGACCGCACATGACCCAGTTTCGAACTTGACCTAGATATCATCAAGATGAACATTCTGACTAACTTTCATAAAGATCCCATGAAAAATGTGACCTCTAGAGAGGTCACAAGCAAAAGTTTATGCACGGGAAGCACGGACGCTGCGCGATCACAAAAGCTCACACTGTCACTTCGTGACATGTGAGCTAAAAACACTGAAGTGGAACATGCCACTGATATGCATAAGACTTGGTAATGATCATTTCTGTAAGGTTTGGTTAAAATCCACCCTAATATATAAGAGAAGTGGCTACAACATCATAAGATTTGACCAATCAAGGGCCACAACTCTGCTGGAAAACACCAAACTGTAACATGCTGATAATATGCACAACAAGGCTTGGCAATGATCTCTCATGTGATGTTTGGTGTACATCTGCCTCTGGTATTGGAGCAGTTGCCCAGACAAGATAAAATATACCAATCAAGGGCCATAACTCCACTAAAAATCACTGAACCAGAACATACAGACAGTATGCATAATGAAGCTTGGTACTGTTAACTCCTGTAAGGATTGGTGTAATTCCACCCAATAATATAAAAGAAGTGGCCAAAACATCATAAAATTGGATGAATCAATGATAACCCAGCTAAAAATCATCCAGCTGGAAGATGCCAAGTATTTGCCCAATGATGCTTGGCATTTATCACTCCTGTGAGGTTTGGTGGAAATCTGCTCAATACTTAATGTGGCCAAGACATCATAACATTTGATGAACCAACGACCATAACTCAGCTGAAAATCAATCAACCCAAAAAAGCCAACAATATGCACAACTAGGCTTGGTAATGATCACTTCTGGGAGTTTGGTATAAATCCCCCCACTGGTGTTGGAGTTACATAGATAAACTTGTGACAGACAGCACTAAATTAATATGTCTCCCCCACTACATATTGGAGACATAATTAAGTAACAAGAGCACATTCGACTATTCGAAGAATTGATGTCAGTATTTTGTCTAACTGTTTGACAAATGGTTTTGAAACTTTAACCACTCATTAACCATTATAGTCTAGCTAAGAGTAGAAAAGTTATGTACTCTTGTCTACAGATAAAGACCATAATGGAAGCAAGTGTTGAAAGTTTCATAGCTATATATAAAATAGTCTAAACAAGTGCCACAACTAAGTCAAAATCCTTGTCCTATCTATGTAGTCTTGCTTACACAAAGTTTCAAAGCCACATGCCAAATAATTTTGACAAAAAGTGGACTTGTACAAAAACTGAACCAATTTTCAAGTCCAAAAAGGGCCATAATTCAGCTAAAATACTTGACAGAGTTATGTACTCTAGCCTACAGTTTAGAGTCTGTTATAGTATTACTAAACAAATGATAAAAGTTTGAAAGCTATACATCAAAGTTACACAAAATATGAACAGTTACGAAAAACTTAACCAAGATTTGTAACTTAGAAGAGGCCATAATTCAGTCAAAATCCCCAACAGAGGTATTTACTCTTTCCTAAAACTGGACATGGTAATAGCACACAAGTGTTGAAAGTTATAAAGCTATTTGACAAAATGTGGACTGGTCATTGATTCTACGTTAAGCCGTCACATTACGATTTCACTTTTTACACTTATGTGTAGTCATTCATCAACAGCAGTTACATATATAGCCCAGATTTGACTATTTTTGCCTGTCCCTAGCATAGTTGTGTATAATGCAAGCTATTTTGCAAAGTCAGTGCATACTGTACATTTGTGCATAAAGCCTAACTAAAAGAGCTAGGGTAAGTGTGGATTTAAAAAAAACAAGGGTGCCAGAATGTCACAATATACGCCCGTCACAGCAAACTTGTTTACACTAGCACCTGTATTTGCAAATGGAATTTTAATTTTCTAGTTGTTTACAATGTTGTTTTTTTTTAGAAATTATTGTAATTCTTTTATTTTTCTAAGTCCACAAAAAAAATCCTTACCAGGTAGAGATACCTTAAAATACACCCAAAATTTGAAAGTAACATCAATGTTGTACCACAGAAAAGTGGTCTTGGTTTTTCCCTACGGTCAATTATAAAAAAGTTACAATGTAAGTTATTTATAGTAACAACTAAGGGAAGTTAATCTTTAAAGAAAAAAAAAAAAAAAAAAAAAAAAAAAAAAATCGAAAAAAAAAAATTACAAGTCCACACAAAAATCCTTACCAGGCAGAGATAGCTCAAAACACACTTCAGAATTGGATGTAACATGCATGTTGTACTACAGAAAAGTGGTCTCGATTTTTCCCTACGACTTGTAATGAAAAAGTTACAATATAAGCTATTTATAGTAACAGCAAAGGGAAGTAATTCAAAAGAAGGGACCAGTGCATGACACTCCGTCTCATGATGGTGTACAATTGTGCCAAGTTACATCAAAATCCCTCCATGCATGAAGAAGAAATGCTCCGGACAAAGTCATTCTTGTATCTGACCTTTGACCTTTAAGTGTGACCTTGACCTTAGACCGAGGGACCTGGTTCTTGCGCATGACACTCCGTCTCATGCTTGTGAACATTTGTGCCAAGTTGTATCAAAATCCCTCAATGCATGAAGAAGAAATGCTCCGGACAAAGTTTTCATTCTTGTATCCTTGACCTCTAAGTGTGACCTTGACCTTACCCCTAGGGACCTGGTTCTTGCGCATGACACTCCGTCTCATGATGGTGAACAATTTTGCCAAGCTACATCAAAGTCCTTTCATGCATGAAGAAGATATGCTCCGGACAAAGTTTTCATTCTTGTATCCTTTGACCTCTAAGTGTGACCTTGACCTTAGACCTAGGGACCTGGTTTTTGCGCATGACACTCCGTCTCATGATGATGAACAATTGTGCCAACTTTCATCAAAATCCCTCCATGCATGAAGAAGATATGCTCCGGACAAAGTCATTCTTGAATTTGACCTTTGACCTCTAAGTGTGACCTTGACCTTAGACCTAGGGACCTGGTTCTTGCGCATGACACTCCGTCTCATGATGGTGAACAACTGTGCCAAGTTTCATCAAAATCCCTCCATGCATGTAGAAGATATGCTCCGGACAAGGTCTGTGGACGCCGCCCGCCCGCCCGCCCAACCGCCCATCCGCCCGCCAGGGGCGTTCCCATAATACGTCCCGTTTTTCAAACGGGCGTATAACAAGAGCTGTCTCCATAGGATGACACATGCCCCCGATGGCACTTTGAATGAATAGTTATGGCCGATGTTAGAGTTTAGGACCTTTGACCTACGGACCTGGGTCTTGCGCGCGACACGTCGTCTTACTGTGGTACACATTCATGCCCAATAATTTTAAAATCCATGCATGAATGACAAAGATATGGACCGGACACGCCCATCAATGCACTATCATGAAATATGACCTTTAACGTCTAAGTGTGACCTTGACCTTTGAGCTACGGACCTGGGTCTTGCGCGCGACAAGTCGTCTTACTGTGGTACACATTCATGCCAAGTTATTTGAAAATCCATCCGTCGATGACAAAGATATGGACCGGACACGAATGCACTATCATGAAAAATGATCCTTAAACGTCTAAGTGTGACCTTGACCTTTGAGCTACGGACCTGGGTCTTGCGCGCGACACGTCGTCTTACTATGGTACACATTCATGCCAAGTTATTTGAAAATCCATCCATCGATGACAAAGATATGGTCCAGACACGAATGCAGTATCATGAAAAATGACCTTTAACGTCCAAGTGTGACCTTGACCTTTGAGCTACGGACCTGGATCTTGCGCGCGACACGTCGTCTTACTGTGGTACACATTCATGCCAAGTTATTTGAAAATCCATCCATCGATGACAAAGATATGGACCGGACACGAAAATTGCGGACAGACAGACTGACAGACCGACAGACGGTTCAAAAACTATATGCCTCCCTTTGGGGGCATAAAAAATCTGACAATATTGAGTGATATCCTTTTGCATTTTCCAATAGTCCTTTGTCCTGATTTTCAAGTAAGATACATTATGTGAATTTAACTGCAAAAAAAACAATGATATAAGTTTTATGGGACCTCATACTAGTTTTAAATGGAACACACAGCATAGCTGTATATAGTTTGCGAGTTATTTCATAGTATCATATTCTTTTTAGACCCAAGCAAGTTTATCAGCTGTGACTGGAATTCTTCAATAAAAACATAGGATATGTTATACAGAGTTTGCAAGAAAACGAAAATATCTGTTTGAAATGGTGACCACAAACCGTATTAGTAATAAGCCAGCTATGCCTTCTTTATATACGTGAAGAAAATGTAAATACAGGACTTTTTTATGTGGCGTTCACTTTCATAAAATGCACGGTCTGCATTAAATCTCCCGCATTGAGTGTACGCACACATTGAATGTACACTATAAAACCTATGTTAAACCTAACCGTAACATTTAGTCATTATATAATACACTCAATATGAGCGTACATCAAATAGGGGTCACGTGATTGAATGTTGACATAAAATGCACGTAAGATATGTTAAAATAAGGTACCTTATGCTGATAAAATAATTCATTAATTAACAATGACAAATTACGTAAATCGATGTATGCCAATTAGGTACTCTAACAACATCTGGTTTACACATAATGCTTTCTGAGTGGGAGCATTAGAAATATGATCAAGAAGTATAGCCTAGAATAAGAGCTGTTGGTAAGACAGCACGCTCCACTATTTGCAATTTGACAGTAAAATGAATTACATTGTATGTCTCAATAAGGTATCTTATGAAAATCTGTTGTTTTATTCTGAAGTGTAGAAATGGAAATACAACTTGTATGCTTTAAATATAGAATCAGTACATCTACATTTCATATTTTTATTGTCAATTATATCAACAATGCAGAATTTTAGGAAGAAATAATAGAGATGAACAGCAAAGAAATGATTTCTGAAATCTGACCTTGATAATCTGAAAAGGACAAAGAGTTAAAACAAACAAATCCCATGGCCAGTAAACAAATTAAAAACACCAAAAAACACAACAAGGTATGATTAGACTATATCAGACATATGAAAGAGGTCTACAGATAGATAAAATTTGACCTTCTATGCTTATGATCTATATTAATTTATATGAACCTAAAAATTTTAATAAATTGTGTGTAAACCATCATATACTTGGCATCATTGAAAAGTTACCACTTAATAATTATATACCTCTTTACTTGTTTATACAATATCTACGTCACTTTTTCATGGCATGTGCGTGGTCTGTTACTCATAGACCCTGTCTGATCAGGTCTCCTAACCCATTTCATGACTGTCAGGTGGGAACAGCACATACAACATACAATTTCACAACATGAAAGTTCGGCATCAACCATGTCAATGGCCTTATGGCCTTGATTGTGCCTTAAACGTGGCCTTCTTAGCAAGGATATTCTGGGTTTTTTTAAACGTATTCCTTTTAGTCTGTCGACTAACTTTCAAGTGCGATGAATGATTTGCGATAGAATTTTCTTACATGCCGACACTGCTGGAAAAGTCACTTTGCACGTTCAGCCTGTGCCTCAAATGGAGTTAATCGAATTTGACAAATTTTTACACCAGTGATGTCTCAGTTGCGTCAAAAATGTAGTCTTGTTATGCTTTTAACACAGTCCAGTTCGATTTTTAAAATATAAGGGCCACTAGGATGGTAACTTTTCAGTGACGCCGAGTATATTTAGGTTTTCTTAAGAAACTATAATTATATGAACAAGATAATTCCCAGCAACAACGTTTAAACGTTGGATTTTGGTCGCGACGTCAGCGACCTAAATAAAATGTCTGTTCAACGTCATATTCACAACGTCTAGCAGACGTTAGATTTGGATTTTTGTCGGACTGGAACAGAGTGCAATGCTGTTATTTGTTAAACAACTATATATATTTGGTGTAGAATTATTTTCAAAGTGTTCAATGAAATAATTACTCGTTGTCACAAAGTCCTGAAAATGTGCGTAAGACTGACAAATAATATTTCATTTGGATATTTTAAAAATCATGTTTTTTTTGTTTTTTCAAAAGATTATATTACAGACTTTACTTTTGCAGAATATTAAAATAATAATACTAATAATGATAAATTTTGTATAGGAAATCAATATACATGTACATTGAACATGTGTAAATAATCAGACTAGTAAAATTTAAAATCCAGGGTCTTCTCTACACATGTTGTCTATTAGTTATGCATTTTCCAGATATTATTAGCCACTCTGGTTTACACGATATTCATGTAATTTGATACATTGTTGAGGTTAGATAGAGCCAGTTTAAAAACACTTTACACAAAGGGATCTGCAACAGGAGTAAAAAACTTTAAATTTTAGTCTTACTTTAATGGCTGCTGATTTTTTTGTGTTTTTTAAAAAAAAAAAAAAAAAAAAAAAACATTTGCTCTTTTAGAACTGCATTTTACCAAAGTTTGTGCACTTTTTGCGAGGTCAGGGAAGATATCTGAATCTTGGATATATTATATATTTGTTTTGCATGAAGTGATATGATTCTAGCTCTTATGAAGTTACGTTTTTGCTTTTTTATTTTGATTTAGTGGACATGAAAACTTTGTATTTTATACATTTCAGGTGGATGTTTTAGCTGTGTTAACAATTGAAAAGGCATGCATAATTTGACTACCTTTTATCTTATGGACTTATTTATGTTGTCACAAGAGGAAATAAAGATTTGAAAATACAAACAATTGTGTTGATTAGATGCTGGGTCACAAGTAAAATTCCCATATTTAAATAGCAGAAATTCATTACCTACCGGTAATATAGTTAAATTATGGGTAGTATGCAGTCGTTAACATGTTGGATTATGGTTGGATTTTGGTTGGGTTAAGGTTGTATCATGGTTGGATATTAGATTCTCGACATTGTATTGATGTCGGATTATGACATCTAAAAAACTTTCAAATCCAACTATAATCCGACATCGATACAACGTCAATACGACGTCTTTGTTTGCTGGGTTATGATGTATTTTTAAAAATAGTTGGAAAACATTACCTACTTATCGTTTTAAAAGTATAATCGCTGAACATGTCATATCTAATTCTGAATAAATTGTTCACGTTTTTTCTTGCTTTTGTGTGTGTTACTGAAGGTGATAAATGTCTAAATATGTTAAACAAATGCAAGAAATCCCGTAACCAGTAATATTTGACTTTATATAAATGGTTTTGGACTATGTTTTTTGTTTTGTTTTGTTTTTTTCATATCAGACATTAATGATTATCTTTAAACATTTTAAGAAACATACTGCATAAAGCATAAGGTACGTTATGCTAGGGACAGTCATGTTATATCAGATTTGCAAGGTTTGCAGGGGAGTTAAAAAATTTACTTTCAAGATATGCATTGCAATAAATGGATTCACGGTCTCGATTGATTTGATATAAATCATTGCATTGATGTTTTTCTTCTTTTTTAAAAACATTAAAACTTAGAAATTGGAAGTAGAAAGTTTTAAACTTTTTCCATCAATCAGATCTGTCAAATATGAAATATTTTACTTTTATTACATTTTTTTTATAGAATTGTAAATTTAAGAAATAATATATCTCATCGGTGATTTGTCGCTGAATAAATCACAGTTTGGAGTTCAGATGCGAAGGAATTATATCACGAGGGCACAGCCCTCGTGATATAATGCTACGCATCTAATGACAAACAGTGATTTATTCAAGAGCAAATCACTAAATGAGATATATTATTTCGATTCTAACACGTTATCACGGATTTTAAAGTAAACCCTTGTCGGCATGCATTAAATATTTGCCCGTTTTCAATCGGGTTCTTTTCCAGCGCTCCGCTATGACGTAATAGTTGTGACGTCTGAATAGTGAATTGTTGTTTAATAATTCACTGTTCCCAGCCTTCTTTGTTTAACAGGAAAATGAATCGGATCATGTTAGAATATGCCATTTCTTATAGAACTTACTTTTGAAAAACACGAAAAACAAAATTTTGGCCTTGGGGAAATGTGTATCATTCAATATAACGTATCTTGCACAGTACCTTCTGGGTGTTTATTTCTTATATTCTGGTACAAAATTTAGGGCCTGTTTTGGTCCACTAGTGACTTCAGAATGTTGACTTTTGAAAAACATTGTTCCATCAAATAAAAACGCTCAAAAACCATTTGAAGATTTTTTTTTTTTTTTACTATTTTTTACCTCCGAATTTAACGAGTTAAGGTGGAATCAATGTGGTATGAAAAACCTGATCAAAGTGTGACACCGACGCCGTGCTGAGTAGGATAACTCTTCTTATTCAAACTTAAACATTCTGTAGACGGAGCATATTGTACAGTATAAATGCCAGGATACATGTTGAGATTGCAGAGATTTTTTGGTCTCTTGTGGCAAAATTATGCAACTACTAACCAATCCAAAATGATCAAAACAGTTGGTCCAGTTTGTTTCTTTAGGTAACGGTTACAACGAATACACTGGAACAATGAGTTACCTTTTATTATTTGTGTCGTAGGGCGCCCCACAGGGTCTCGCTGGTTCAGTGGGGGGAATTGGGGTTTTAGCTCGGGTAGTGCCCCTGTGGGTTCCTTTTCCGCATTTAAACGACAAGCTGCCCAGTGACAGGGGGGTCAGCCCAAGACTGTAGGGCTTACTCAGTTATGTTGATTGATAACAGTTCTTAAAGTTTCTATAAATTTATTCCGTGTTCTATTCAGCAATAACAATAACAATGATATAACATTAAGTCCCAATTTTCTGTTGTACTATTCTTAAAGTCCTCAAAGTTGTTTTAACTATTTGTATTCCTGTGTTTTACTATTTTCCTATATGTTTCAATGTATTCCAATGTTCCATGTATTTGAGTGTGGCAGACTGTTATACAAGTCTTAAATTATGCCACTGTGGCTAAGTTATGCCACTCAAACAATACAAGTCTTTCTTTCCTAAAGTCTAAAAATCAAGTCCCTTCCAAATAAAATATCTAACATTTTATTTAAGTTTCTACCAAAAAAAGTAACCAATCTGATAGTTATGGGTTGTACCCTAAAAAGTATTATCCAATGAAATTCTAGATTAAAAACAATGCTTATCTGACAGATAAGTAAATCTTGAGAATTTCTTAAAATGCCTAAAGTTGTCAGTGAAAGTTGACACATATTATCAAACAATAAAAGTGCTAAAATACTTAAGATTGTCCAGAAGCCAAATTGATTAAAGTCCTTTTAAGATGAAATATTTGTCTACATTTTATCAAAACAGAATCAGCTTTAATATAGTGAAAATTTAACAACAAAAAGATAAATTCCTGCCCACAGGAAAAGTAGGATTTCCTGCATTTACACTTTTGATAACAAATTGAAATAATTCTTTACTGTAACAACAATTTAATGTAAAGAAATCAGAATAGCATTTTAAAGAACTAATATAGATACTGATATTGTAATTCATACATAAACAAGCATTTCTATAATAATTATAATTTGAAAATCTGATGTTTGAAATAAAACCTAAAATGATTTAAAAGAATTTGACCTTAAAATTTACAGTATCACATATTCCCCTCTGCTTAAATATGTTTGTCCTCAAACATTTAAAGATAATAAGTTCTTTTAAACTGCATACATACATGCCTGATTTTTTTTTTGATTTTTTTTTTTTCTATACAGTATTTACATATATACAAGTTGGGTACCCTTATATTTACAAACAAACAAGTAATATAAATTTCATTCTGCTATAGCACGTTTAAAAGATATCTTTAATATACTTCAATATTTTGTTTAGATATTGATATCTGATACTTATTATGATATATTCAATTACAAATATCATTAAATTTCAGCAAACATACATGATTCCATTACAACTCTTGTTGCACTATTATACATTTCCTTTATATATTTGCATAATCAGTTTCTGTCTTTGCAATGTTGTGCACATTTTTCCATTCATTATTTCACATAATTTAGCATCTCTGGCTATTTCTATTAATCTTCCGTTATTCACTGTTCTTCCGCCTCCCTGGCATACATTTTTTGTTTTTTTTAATCTATTATTTCTTTGCTTTCTAGCCTCTTCAGCAATACTTTGTTTCTTATGTCATTTATGTATATACGTCCATACTTATTTTGTTACCACATAGTGTCCATTATCAGCATCCTACACTGTTTATAATAATATAATAATTTTATATACTTTAAATTAAGTCAGTACAAACATTATATACCCTTCTCTGTTACTAATCATATGCGACTTGTTCTCTGTTTTCTGAGCATATCAGATAATCAAATAAGGTGGTTTAGGCCAAAATGCTATAAAAATATTATTATGTACTTTTATTATGGAAAAATATATAAGACATGTTTATAATGAATAAAGATAAAAAAAAGCAATGGCTTTCTTTGTAAAAAAAAAGTAAATTTCTATACCAATGTCAGATACAATAGAGGCTTACTAAAGTTAAGGCCTTAAAACTTAAAAGCTTGCTCCTATCATATCAAAGACTGGTCTACCTTTTCAACATGTTAGAGTAAATAAAAATAGTAATGACAAAAACAAAGAATAACTTGTACTTTTCAAAGATGAATACCTCAGATCTTCTCAATACAAATAAGTTAATGTACAAAACTGCACTTGTTACAATTTACTTGAAAATTTCTACCTACATGCAAATAAAAACCTTTTGTGTCTATCTACGTGCCTCTGTTACAATGTCATTTTTCAGCATTTTACAAAAATTTTGTAATAGAATATCAGGAACATCATTAAGGCTGTGCCACTGAGGTGGGTGATTTTTATTTCGGTGGCTGACCATATATTTATAGCTGTTTTCACCGCTGATAGCTACCTCCAAAATGTGTTCTGTGACAATGTACAACTCCGGATACTCAGGTTCTGGTAGCTTTCCCTCATACATGTCCATCTTGAACTTCATTAAATCTAATTTCTGCTGTCTCCGCCTTTCTTTCCAGACTTTGTCATGGTGAATGTAGAAGTCCTCTGCTAGTTCTCTTACGGCTGACATTGTGTACCACTTTGGCTCTGTTTCGCCCATTTTCACATAATAATATGGCTTACATTTAAGAATTCTTACTGCCAAAATGATCCCATACTTGTTAGTGTATTGGTCCCTATAATCATCATTTAATTCATTATTTTTGTTTTCATTATTTTTAAATGTATCTTCATGTGTTTGTGTTTCAATATTTCTGTAAGAAACTTCCTGGCATTTATTTACAGAGGGTTTTTCAAAAAATTTATGCTGTTTATCTTGCAGAGGTCTACGACGCTTCTTGCCACTCATGGTCCTTTGGGCATGGAATTCCCTTATCAGTCTTGAAGGGATTTTGCATGGAAACTGCCACTCTGAATGACGCCCAGGTGTTTTGAACCTAACTTTATAGTATAAGGCACCATTACCCCTTGACGAGGAAAGGATGGCATCAATTTCCTCTTCATGGAATGGCTGGCAGGTTTTTCTGACGCAGTCTCGACAACCTGGCTTGCTGTTTTTGGTGTCTTCTTTGAATTTCACAGCCTTTCCAGTTGCAGATGGTTGTTGCAAAGCCGTCTCTTTGATTGGGTCATGCTCTTGCCGTCTCAGTATCCCTTTTGTAGAGGTAGGCTGAATTTGCCTCTGTTGCGGAACTGATTGTTGTGTTGGTCCTTCTTGAGATGCTGTTTTCTGTAATTTACCTGGTGTTTTCTTAACTTGTAATTGATGTTGTTTTTGCTGCTGGTGTGTTGCTGGCTGAAGTTGTTTGGCTTTTACTTGTTGACGAGGTTGGGCTTGATCTCCATTCTGCTGAATATCAATGTCATCTGGTATTTCTTCAGGGTTTAGTTCCTCTTCATTTGTCTGGTCTTCCGGTAATGGATTAGTGGGACGGTCAGCTGGGTCATAGTAAGGCTTGATTCTTTGTACATTCACAAGTGACTTGACTTCTTTATTCGTGCTACAATTTCTAAGCTTGTATGTGTCATTTGGGCCTATCTGTACTATATAGTATGGTCCTACCCATCTTCTGTGGAGCTTGGGGGCTTTTCCTACTGGCACCTTTGAACAATAGAGCCATACTCTCTGAGCTGGTCTAAAATTAGTTTCCTTTGCAGTTTTATCATATTGTTGCTTATAGCGATCTTGAGCTTTTTGAATATTTTCTTTTGCAATTCTTCTCGCGTCTTCCAAATTTTGTAAAATTCTACTTAAAAATATCTTGTGATCTTGGGCTAAGTGGTCCTTTGGAATTAGAGCTGTATCTATTGGCATTTTCATCTCTCTACCAAACAACATAAAAAATGGTGAATAGTCTGTGGACTGAGTTGCTGGTGTGGCTCTGTAGGCCATCATTATACCAGGTAACAGGTCCGGCAATCATCTTGTTTATCTTTGGTGTAGGCTCTCAATGCTTGCAAGATAACAGAATTCATTCTTTCCACAGTTCCATTTGTCTGTGGGTGGTATGAACTTGTCAGATGTCTTGTTATTTGGAAAAGCTCAGCTAAAGCTTTTACCAGATTGGAAGTGAAGTTTTTTCCTCTGTCGGTGATTAGAACCCTAGGAGCACCGAACCTAGTTATTATTTCCCTATAGAAAACAGCGGCTACCTCTGTTGCTTCCTGAGTTCTGAGAGGAAAGGCTTCACACCATTTCGAGCAGCTGTCAACCACAAGAAGTATATGCTTGTACTTGTCTTTACTTGTAGGTAGGCCACTCAAAATGTCCATGTGCCATCTGTCAAGCACATCACTGACTGGTTGGGGATGAAGTGGTGGTCGTCTGGCATGGAAGTTACGCTTTGACTGTTGACACACTTCACAGGATCTAACATACTGCTGGATATCATGGTACATTGAAGCCCAGTAATATTTGTTCCGCAGTGCAGCGTATGTGCGGTCAAATCCTTGGTGTCCCCCTAGAACGCAGTCGTGGAAAGAGCGAAGAATATCATCGCGAAGTACCCTTGGGATTGCAACTTGCTTCACCAACCGGTCTTCTTTTGGCGTGTTCTTGCCCCGCTTGAGATAGAAATGCACAAGTACACCTTTGTCAAGTTCAAAGTTATATGCCTCTGCTACCAAAGATTTTGCCTTCTCTGGATCATCTGGGACTACGTTTAAAAGCTTGTATTTGTATATGTCTTCTAGTTCCGGGCATGACCTCTGTAGTTTCACCAGGTCAGGTAGTTGTACCCTTTTCTGTTCTTCGTCTTGGAGGCTGGCTACGACTTCTTCCTCCATCTCATTGTCATAAATAAATGTAATTTCTGTTCCTATTTTATGTGCTGAATCATCTACCGCAAAAACTTGACCTATGTCTGGTGACTGACTTGGCTTATCATCATATTCTTGTCTTGACATATAATCTGCAGGGTTTTGTTTTCCAGGTTTATGAACAATTTTAAAATTGTAGCCTTGAAGTAAAAGACTCCATCTTCCTAATCTACCCTGACAATCTTTTATAGTTTGTAAGTACTTTACTGATACATTATCTGTATAAACTGTAAATGTTTGGTTTGCCAAATATTCCCTAAAATGCTGAATTCCCTCTACTAAAGCTAGCGCTTCCTTTTCAGTAATGTGCCATTTTTGTTCATTGCCATGAAGTGCTCTGCCATTGTATGCTATGGCATGTTCTTTGCCATTTTGTACTTGTGACAGTATGTAACCAATCGAGTAGTCACTCGCATCTATTGTTAGATTAAAAGGCAAATCAAATTTAGGATAGGCAAGAACTGGTGCTTCGGTAAGTTTCATTTTCAATGTGTCAAATGCGGATTGGCACTCAGGTGTCCACTTAAACCTTTGATCTTTCTTTAAAAGCTTATTTAAAGGTCCTGCAATTTTGGCATATCCTTCAATAAATTTTCGATAAAAGTTGGCCATTCCAAGAAAGCTCTTAACTTGTTTCGCACTTGTAGGTCTTTTGAAATTTCTGAGTTTTTCAATATTATCAGGATTGACTTTTACACCATCTCTTGAAACGATGTGTCCTAAATATTTGATTGACCTAGTTGCAAAAGAACACTTGGAAGGATGCAGTTTTAAATTTGCACTTCTAAGATGATCAAATACTTGTTGTAAGTGTTGCAAATGTTCATCAAAGGTCTTTGAAAATATGAGAACATCGTCGATGTAAACTAGAGCAACTTTAAAATTTAGGTTTTTGAGCACTTTGCACATCAGAGCTTGAAAAGATAAACTTGAATTAGACATACCCATAGGTAATCGTTTGAAATTAAAAATTCCTCTGTGTGTAATAAAACTAGCTTTGTGTTTTGTTTGCGGATCTAAAGGAACTTGGAAAAATCCACTACGTAAGTCAACAGAAGAAAAAATTTCAGGTTCTGCATCAGCCAAAGTGTCAAAAACATCTGTTAGATTTGGAATTGGATATGAAATTGGAATTGTCTGTTCATTGATTTTCCTAAAATCCACACAGAATCTGTAATCGTCTGTGTTACCCTTCTTAACAAGTACTACAGGTGCGTGATAGGGAGAAGTTGACTCCTCAATTATGTCCGCATCCAATAATTCATCCAACTTTTCATCAAGTTTTCTTCGCATTTCTGGTGTTTGCCGATACGGTGCACAACTAACAGGTTTCTCATCTTTTGTATGAATGGTATGGAAATGTAAGTCAGTTTCCCCTAATTCAGAAATGTCTTTTGCCATAATGTCTCTATTGCGGCCTAAAAGTTCGTAAAGCTGTTGTTTTTGATTTTCATTTAAATCTGATTTTTCCAAATTTATTCCCAAATCTTGCACTATTTTCTTGTATTGTTCTGGTGTACGAGTTGCTGCGCTGTTTTCTGTTGAAGCCAAATTTATTGCTATATCCTGTTTAAGTTCATGTACATTTGAAATTGCGATTTGATGAGCTTTTGCTATTACTGCTCTCGGCTCTAAAAATACTGGCAAACTGGTGAGGTTCATTAATCTGTATGTACCCTTTGAATTTGATACTGTACAAATTGTTCTGCCTCCTGCTAAAGAATGTTTCCCTGATAAATTCAATGTGGGTTCTAGAAGAGCTGTTGATTGCTGTGACAATTTTGGGATATGAATTGGAATAACCATTTCACTATGTGGTGGGACTATAATTTCAGTAGTTGTTGAAGCAAAAACAACTGGGATATTCCGGTCATGAAAAGTTTTCACAGTCACACTACCTACATGATGTTTATTTCTAATAGCATTTGATTTGTCTGCCCTTGGCACAGGTATTGTTAATTTCATGTTTCCAAAGTCAGTATGTACATGGTGAGCCCTTAGAAAATCTAAGCCTAAAATTGTTTTTGCATGTAAAGTTTCAAAAATTCTGAACTTCTGCTTTAAAATCAATCCATCGATATTTATGTCAAGAATTGTTTCACCTAAAACCGAATGTCTTTCACCACAAACTCCTGTAACAGCACTTATATCAGAGTTTTGAATATTTGCTTCTGGTGCAACTTGCCTTAACAATCGCCTTGAAATGCATGAAATGCTTGCACCACTATCGATCATACATGAAACATTTTGCTTACCAAATTTTACATCTATAAAATTCCTATCTAAGGTTGCATGAAATTTGAGTTTTGGTTCATCCTTACAAGAACTAGCAGAAGTTGAGCAGACCTTAGGACTACAACACCAAGACTTTACTTTAAATTTTCTAGGAGCCATGTTTTAAGTCAGGTATTAAAAATATACTGCTAGCACTGAAAATGCAGTTTAACTGATAAAAACAAAAATCTGAATCTAACAAATACAATACTTGTTACTTAGATAAAATAACATCTATTGAAACACTAGTTCTAAACTATATTACTTTAAATTTGAAAAAATGCAAGAAAAATGCCTCTGTATCTTTTCACTAGTATGAAACAAAAGCTTGAGAAAGTTGTCTCAACTACAAAATATGAATTTCTGCTAAAAAATTTAAGAAAGCTCAGTCTGACTGCACTTAAGTCTATTTCAATATTACATTTTGTCCCTAATCCTATTTTCTTTTCTTCTATTTGAATTAAATTTTGTCACTGCTAATCATAAAATTATTATTAGACAAAAATAACACTCCCGTTACTGAAAGGAATGGTACACTGAGGAAACGAAAATACTCTTTTTATTTAGGAGAAAACCACCTTTTTACCATGATTTGCTCAGAACCCAGAAATGTGATCACATATAACCAGTAAGAAGGAAGCAAGTATATTCAGTTTGTACTCACCACACTATTTATGGTAATTTAGAGTCAGTCACTGTTCTTGCTGATTATCCCTGTTGTGGTCTATCTGGTCATATTTGTCAAAGATATCTGGTTCCGGTTGCTTCTGGTATTGGTCACTGGTAGTCTCGGTAAGCTATATCAAAAATTCCCATTAATAACGCAAACGTTGAATTCCCACATTGAGTTCTGATATAAATTTGAATTGAAGGTTCCCTGATAAAAGTATGTTTCATCTAGCTTGTGCATTCATTTTGTAATGTCTGTCCAAATTCACACTATTGCACTGGTAAAACATTTAATTTCTGACATTATCAATCAAAACACATATTATTCACATTTTACTGTACCTCCTGTCACTTTTAAACATTATTTTAATATTTAATCTTATAGATTTTTACTAGTAGGTATAACTGTCTTTCTTTCTCAGTAATCACATTCAGTGAGTTTTCACTACCACCTTTGACCATTACTTGAATGTTACTTAAAATAATTTTAATGTCTATATATCACGGTCACATTTAAAAGTTTTTTGCACTTTGCATGTTTATCTCTGCTTTTTTCCCAGTGTTCAGCAGAGTCCAGCCTTCAGTATCAAGAGTGTTAACATAACGGATGATAAAGATTTTATTGCACCTATTGACAGGTAACCAGTCAGCTGTCTGAATTTTCCATACAAAAGCTACACTTTGGCATCAGTATTACAGTGTGAAATACTCTGTAGCAACATCCTAAGTTAATGCTACTATGTGGTTTTACTCAAAGTCAGTGTTACTGCATGAAAACTCATAGTAGCAATGTCCTTGTGCACATTACTGTGTGGTAGACTCAGTAGCAATGTTCTGAATTAGTGTTACTGTATAGAAGACATAGTAGCAATGCTCTGGGTTCGTGTTACTGTGTGGTAGACTCAATAGCCATTTCCTAGTCAGTAGTACTGTGTGGTAGACTCAGTAGCAATGTTCTGAATTAGTGTTACTGTATAGAAGACATAGTAGCAATGCTCTGGGTTCGTGTTACTGTGTGGTAGACTCAATAGCCATTTCCTAGTCAGTATTACTGTGTGGTAGACTCAGTAGCAGTGTTCTGGGTTAGTGTTATTACATGGTAGATTTTCCTGATGGTAGTCCCAGCTCTTTAAATTCCAGCCAGATAAGATAAAACGATTGCATCTGATCAGAAAACTGTATCCTACTACTTAGTTGATCATCAATGACTCGCTGTGAAACAGATCCAAGTTAACTTCTTAGCCAAGATGCACCTGAAATGATGCAACAATATTAATCAGTAAGAGAAACAACAGCTCTTAGCTCGACAGTGAATAATATACAGTCAAACTTGCTTTATACGAACTCATCCAGACCTAAGAAATATGTTCGTATCAAACGAAATTCGTATTAATGAATGTATGACCAGATAATTTGTCCGAACAATTTGGGCAGTATCACCGGTATCATCGTAGAGTAGATTCCAATATTATGATACATGAAAGTAGTTAATAGTTTTAAACTGATTAAGTTAATTCATTCAGATAACACTGAAATTAATCAAGAGAAGTTATACTTAAACAAGTAAAACTGTATTAATTTAAATTTTTATGTGCGGTCGAGGTCAAGAGCGCCAAATTATATCCACCACCAACATTGAAGCTTGTACTATATAACAAGCATTCTAAGAGGTATGAAAGTTTGTATATTTTGGAAGACACAGCCTACCTGTAACGACACTAGAACATCAATAATGTGTTTAAAATTATTTACACCTCTTTAAATCTTGACCTGTTAATTGATTAAATTATTTTATATTGACATGATAGTCACAAAGGACCGAGTGTTTGTTTGTGAATAGGTGTGAACTACTCCATTGTCCAATTACCAAGCGGCACAAGCTTGACCATATTATTATTTTCAACACATTTTATAATGGCCCGACTTCTAAAATTAATTTGTATCAAAAGATGGAAAAGTATAATATTTAAGCTTATTGGGACTTCCAAAATGTGTTCGTATCTACCGATTATTCGTATCAAGCGAGTTCGCTATTACCGAAATAATTTTACAAAAAAAATAGGACACGGCCGGGGAATTTGGACTTTGTTCGTTTAATCCGAAAATTCGTATCAAGCGGACTTGACTGTACATACGTATAGGACACTAGAGCTATCACTGAAATAAGCACTACACCCAAAATACTTCTTTACCCGAAGAAACAGCATTTCAAGTGTAAAGTTTCTATACTGACTTGCAGGAATTTTAAACACTCAGACACAGCTACAGATACAGAGAAAGTGAAATCATGACCTTTGACCTTCAAATGAGATCTTTACCTAGTAACCTGGATTATGGCCTAAGCCTTTGCATGATGCTAACAATTGATGCTACTTTTATGAAGTTTATTCTAGTGGTTTGAAAATACTGACTGGACACAAGTTTAAGATATAATTATGATCTTTTGAGCTATGTGACCTTGACCTTGGAAATAGTAACCTTTGTTGTGAAGATATCTTGATGAAGCAAGTAACTGATGCTACTTTTATGAAAATCTTGCCAACAGTTCAGAAGATAAGGAGCAAACATGAGTTTTAACCTACTTGACCTTTTACCTTAAACTGTGACCTTGATCTTTGACATAGTGAAATGGGTTATGTACTCTGCACTTTGTCTTGATGAGGTAAAAAACTGATGTTAGTTTTGTGAAAATCTTCCAAGCAGTTAGGAAGATATGGAACTAACATGAACTATAGATGGAGGGACATGGGAAACTATTTTGCATTAGGAGGTAGTAGAGAAATGTGGGAGCGATGATGGGGTGGGGGAGGAGGAGGGGGAAGGAATTGCTCTGATTGGATCCCGGAACAGTTTTTAGACCTAAAGGAATAAAGAAGAAAATTGTTTGCTTCTGGGTGAGTCGAGGGATGGAAGTGGGCAGGTGGCAGATTATTGGAGGATTTGTTTGTTATGGGTTTTTCAACATTATTTCAGTTATGTAGCTGTGGGCATTTAACCTAACCAGTGTTCCTAGGTGTTTTACCCTGTTTACTAAAATATGCGCACAAAGGCAGTAAATAGTCCGCTATTATATAAAAATTCTACTTAGAAACTGACCGAGGAAATGATAGTCATTCAAAACACACAGAACAACTTTTAAAAATCTTACGCGGACACATTTTGACACATTGTTAATCAGTTCTAAAATTAAGAACATTTATGCTGTTTAAACAGAAAATGATATAATATGTACATAATACAGGCCTTTGCTTTTGTAGCGTAGTGTACCTGAAGCTTGTCTTGAACACAACACATTACGACAGTTCTAACATTTATTTTCTACGACAGCAATGCACAGTTACTTATTAATGTTCAGTCTAATTTCACAAATATTATCAATGTTCAATAAGTCTTTTAAAACAGTTCTGTTTACTGATCTATTTAACAACATTTCTTAATTATAAATATATTTCAAACTAGCTCTTAACAAAGCTTATTAAGTTTCAGCTCTTGAGAGCGGGAACAAGTCCCTTAGCCCGCCACTTGGGCAGTCTCTCCCCTGATCACAGAGTGTATTGAGTTTCTAAAGGATTATACAGGAAAACACAGCAGACACATTATCTAATTTCCCGATCACTTAAGGATACCTACAAGTTCAACAAGCCTTAAGCTACTGAAGATTGTCAAATCTTGTCTGACTTGTCAATTTATGAAATGTACAGTTTTCATCTTCTATAATTTTTAAAATCTTAAACTTCTGAAAGAAATACCCGAAATAAAATACAAAACACCTGAGCATTACGCTACAAATTCCTTCCTTTCTTCACGAAAAAAAAATTAAAAAAAAAAAGGTTAAAATGTCTGAATGATCAAAATAAACAGTAAAATTATAGAAGTCTAAGAAATCCAACTAATATGGACTATTAAGTTATATATTGGGGAATTGAATAATGTGTCAATATAACAGGGCACGCCAATCAAGGAGACAGGAGATGTTCCTTTAATTGTTCGTTCCCTTGCATACATCAATGAAATCAAATAAACAGGAATCCCTACTTGTTTAGGTTTCAGAAATTAAATCATATGATAGATTAACATAGTTTAAACATACAAATAAGTTATAACTTGAACACAGAATTCATCATAAAAGTTACACAGTAAACATCATTTCATATGTGTATGTAACATTCATTATTCGATATAGTCCTATTCGCAGTCACACATTTGTACGTAATGAAAGTCATTTCCATTCTTCATATTTAGAAAGTGCCACTTTGCGTAGGGATTCCATTCAAAGTCTGTGTGTTCACGGATATTCTGAATCAATAGGTACAAATACATCAAATTCTGAAATTAGAAAGCACAATTAAAATTCTGTTTAACATTGCATGAAACTCAGATATATGAAAGTTCATTAGTTTGTATGTTAACACATTTTTCTGCACGATAACATATTTTTAGTTTCCTTACTATTAAAATAAACATTCTTGAATATTATATTAAGAATATGTGATTTCTTAATCATAAGCAATGTACTAGTCTAGGATGAAAAAAAATCAATTGATAAAGTATAACAACTTGTTTTAAAAAAAAAAAATGATAAAAGAAATAAAGTTAAACAAATGCAATGAGAAATTTTCCATTGGTGTTCCCAGTTGGCTGGTGGAATTGACATCTACTGCACATAACCATTGATCCAGCCGTAGTATAACGTTACACGACCATGGTATCAGCAGTCGGTAGTTCTCGATCCATCAGCTTCTTAAGAATGTCCATTGCCATCGTTCATCGTTTTGTTAAACGATATCCACCAAAGGAGATGTTATCATGATCGTTGAATCGCCAAAACTTCATCGTACCATATCCAACTCGATAGTCGTGGTTTCATTGCTCTGTGTACTAAAATTCTAAAGATCTGCGATTTAATGTCATGTTAACTTTCTGTTGTTTCAGCTTGCCATTCGATAATATGCATTTAATTTAATAATTATGATACTGTGCATGCTAAGTCCATTCATTGCGTTTTAATTTGAATAAAATAACTTCGTAGTAAGAAATTCGGTGAAATGTCTCTCATATTCTGCCATATTTTAATGTGAATGTTACATTTATCTATCACTGTTTAATCTGAATTGCCAAGTTCTTATTATTTCGTAGAAAGTCACTGTTAACGAATGTTGTGTTAGAACTGTCTTTATTTCTAAATCCTTTACCGGAATATTCATATGAACATGTGAGCATAAGCTATCACGCCTTTTTAATCTTCATAGTTCTTAATATTAAGTACAAGCTTGTATAAATTTCTGTAAAGTCTATAGTCTAACAAACGGACAAAATCAGTATTTCACACAAGAGAAGAAACGCTAGCAAAACGTCAAATATTATACCGTATGACACCTTACATAGAAATAAACAAATTTGCAAGCAAACAAAACACATACTGAACTCATATTTACACAAATTAATGACAATAATCAGTTATGCTTCTACATGCATAACAATGATGGAGTACAACATCTCTTTTACTTCACGAACAGCTGAATATTTATACCCATGAATGACCACAAACTGTTATTTTCAATAAAAACAGTCTACATACTGAACCTAGTATAGTGGCGATTTTAACATTCACAACAAACCCCTGAGCCTATTTGTATTAAATCAGCTCTACACCTAAAGGGATTTTTATATTATATCACAACACATCGTCTTCTCTAGACGCGGTTGACAAGCCTGCCTTGAGGCTACGAAACAAATATATCAATTCAGCTTAATTAATTTTAAACACTTAAATCATTATAACTGTACTCCGATGAATCTATATACCAGTACAAAAAATGTAATGAAAATGATGTAATAGTCAATAAAATTGCTCCCAAAAAGTGCCTTAAATAAACGTGTACTTAAACGTTCAACTTGTGCTTTTTTCGCACAACATCTCTATAATTTTAATTATTAGTATCCATATCGAAAATGGACACATTATAGAGGATACACCATTTAATACTATTAAAATGGTTTCAAGGAACTTAAGCTTCCATAGCTTTTCCTTTACAATTACAATATAATAATGCACCATTGGGTATCAATAAAATGACTATTTACAGAATGAAATATGCATAAACAACAAAAAATAGGATCTTTATATCATACAAATATATACATTTGAGGTTCCCTTGCGTTTCTTTTATCATTTTGCTATTTTCAGCATTTTTCAGCTAAATAATCGTATCCTAATAAAATTTCTCCATGATTCCTTACGAATCTCAGCTGAATATAAAAGTTTGTCATGTACATTTTTGTTTTATTTCATCTCAAACTCTAAATGATGAATAAGTTTAATTTCTTGTTTTTAAAACCGAAAAAGCTTGTATTTTGTAAGAACTATGTATGAAAATAAAGGTCTTACTGTTAGCGGCATCACATCATTCTTGGCGTGTCATTGTATAGTGGTGGTACTTGCACATTGATCTCGCGACAACCCATCGTAGAAGTCCGACATCCTGTCTGCGGCGCCATAAAAGTGCTAATAGCGTAGTGTACCTGAAGCTTGTCTTGAACACAACACATTACGACAGTTCTAACATTTATTTTCTACGACAGCAATGCACAGTTACTTATTAATGTTCAGTCTAATTTCACAAATATTATCAGTGTTCAATAAGTCTTTTAAAACAGTTCTGTTTACTGATCTATTTAACAACATTTCTTAATTATAAATATATTTCAAACTAGCTCTTAACAAAGCTTATTAAGTTTCAGCTCTTGAGAGCGGGAACAAGTCCCTTAGCCCGCCACTTGGGCAGTCTCTCCCCTGATCACAGAGTGTATTGAGTTTATAAAGGATTATACAGGAAAACACAGCAGACACATTATCTAATTTCCCGATCACTTAAGGATACCTACAAGTTCAACAAGCCTTAAGCTACTGAAGATTGTCAAATCTTGTCTGACTTGTCAATTTATGAAATGTACAGTTTTCATCTTCTATAATTTTTAAAATCTTAAACTTCTGAAAGAAATACCCGAAATAAAATACAAAACACCTAAGCATTACACTTACTGGTATCTTCAGATTTAACACGATGGCCGTAACGGTTTTAGCATATAGATATCTCGGTAGTCGATAAACATTTTTTTCTTCATGCGTGATATTTGCATGTATTTTGTGAATATTGTTGGGTACTTACCGTCAATTGAATTGACAGTTTTAAGTATGTTCCTATCAGAAGCTGCGCCAAAATCACAAACGCGTAGATGAGAATATGGCTGCTTGGATTACTTCCCTTGCATTAGCAAAATTTACAGCTGTCTGGTGCTAATAAAATGACACTTCACTAACGCAATAATTTTTACCTTTTTTGTTATTTAGAAATTATTGTCAAGGACGGCATACAGCGTAAGATGTGCTCCGAACATTGTGGAACACTAGTTGTTATTCGTTTTCCAGAAAAATTAAGCACTTATCTCAATTACTGCGAAAAAAGCAGGTAAACATTGCTGTGGCTCAGATATTAACATTACTCAAGCAAGAACACTACATTAGTAGACGGAACAATGAATTCTCATAAAGTTTTCAGATATGAAATAATATGAAAGTAAGTTGGTTACTTTTTTGAAAATCCTTAACTTGTCATTGGATAAAACAAAGATGTTTGAACTATAAATTAAAATAAAAACCGGAAGTCAATTACCTCTACTGGTAGAGTACGCTTTCTATTGTCTTGTTTTATTTTTAAGTTAAAGTGTTAAATAGAACTGATAGTTAATTCTCTTGAGAAGGAAAATTATTGTTCGGTAAGTCACACTTGACTGATATCGAAAGCTGTTGTCATTACAAGCTGGCCAGTCAAACTCCGTGACCTTAGAAATAACCTCTGACGTTAAAACTATTCTTTCCTAATTGAGGCGACTCTCTGACTGAACGCGTTCCGTGGATTACATACTACTAAACCCGAGGATGGTTGATTGATTCTTTTATTTCCTCCATTCTTGAAGAACATAACATATGTACAAACAGATAGACATATCGTCCGTTAAAATTTGGGTTTTCACATTTTCTGTTTTTTACATCGAAAATACGTATTGTGTGAAAATTTGAGCACTAGATCTTTATTCGTTTTCAAGTTATTCATCAGAGATCAAATGTCGTATCTCAAAATATCGGTCTTTTCTTCAGCCAGAACCAAGCATACATAGACACTATGGATTTTTTCAACTTATGTGGCAAAATATCATGCCAGATTGTATCATTCACCTATACAAGGGTTTGGTTTTCATTAACATCTGAGTATATGAAACATACATTTAAACCAAAACATACCATTTGGTAGTAGTGTCCTATGGCATTCATCAGAATGAATTAAAATCATTTTCTCAATATGCCAGAACCTAGCATCTGGAAATGCGAAATGTTTACTAGTCAAATATTGCCATATTTTATCTGCCAGACTGTGATACATACGGCTAATTGTTTTTGGTTTTGTGAGATTAAGGACAGTATCTGCAATTTTCAAATGCCAGATTGTCTCAGTTATCAATGATACATTTTAACAGCTCTCTTTTGAACTCTAAAAGTGCTAACTGGTGTTGATAACATGGTATATCAGATTTCAGGAGTGCGTGTTTTGTTTTCAAGAATGACATTTTTTAGTCATTTTGTGATTAATAAGGGAACACAATGTTAAAAGGTATGTTTTATATTTCTTATATTTATATTACAAATATACAAGTAAATACATTGTATATAAAATACCGCAGTACATGAAATGCATTGAAAGAAGTAGCAAATTTGTTGATAAAGAGTTGGTTAATCTTATCTATAAAAATGTGCTATACAATTATATTTTAAAAGATATTCACCAAATGCATTTACAGCTCTGAAAATAAATTGCTTTTTGTTATGTAATACTTGGACGGTTACAAATTAACCTTAAATAGCATTTGAAATAGAAAGAAATGAAGTGTTTTATGCTTTATATTATCAGATGTGGACAGACGATAATGACGATGAATTCCTCAGCTATGCAACACAACTTGAAGTATTAATACCAGAAAATGTCTATAACAGTGAAACGCCAGATATTTCGAGCAGTGTGGCTTCTGTAGAAAATAAAAAAAAGGGAAAAACATGTTCAATGTTAAAGAAAAAAAATGCGCCAGTGAAACGCAAGATATTTCAAGCAATGTCGCGACTGAGGAAAATGTTTCGAGCAGTGTTGCGATAGAAGTAAATGTTACAGGGGTCGGAGTTTTGAATGTTGAAGAAAATGAATGCGACAGTGAAAGGCTAAATAATTCGAGCAGTGTGGCAAACGAAGAAAATATTACAGGGATTGGAGTTTTGAATGTTGAAGAAAAAAAATGTGACAATGAAATGCCACATAGTTCGAGCAGTGTGGTGAATGAAGAAAATGTTAAAGGGATCGGTGTTTTAAATGTTGAAGAAAATAAATGCGACAATGAAACATCAAATAGATCGAGCAGTGTTGCATATGAAGAACATGTTATAAGGACTGGAGTTTTGAATGTTGAAGAAAATAAATGCGATAATGAAATGCCAAAAAAAAAACAAAGACAAATATCAAACAGGGAATGCCACGTACCAAAATCGCAGCCTCCCCAAAACGAAACCTACAGCACGCAGACGTGCACACCACAAACATACACACATACACGTGCACACACACAAAGCCAACACACGAGGACAAAACGAACAAAGGAACACACACACAGACACGCGCATACACACAAAACCTACACAAGAGGACAAAACGAACAAACAAAGGAACACAGTGGGGCACCGCCTTGGAACGGTCAGTGGCAAGAACACCACTGGGGAGCTTAAACCGGTTTATGGTGCGCACCCAACCTCACTCTTACCCCCACCATGTTCCAAAGACACGGGACAGTGTAAATAAAAGTAATCCCCTTCAGGTGAATCTCTAACACACGTAATGGAAACAAAAAGGCATGGCATTTAAAACACAAAAAATGCTCGTGTATAAAAATATAAAAAGCAAACCTTTAGAACCAAAAACGTATGTACTCAATGCCTTTTCAGAAGACAGAGCAACAAGAGAAACACCCTTAAGGGCCCGACGAAACAAGCCAGAGGACAGATATCAAAACTGTTCAGTCCTGGTAGGATTGCAAAAACTGCTTATCATAGAGTCCTCCCCCTCTTCCGTCAGACACAATCAAAGAGGGAAGCGTAGTGTCCAACTGTAAACGGGTTGAACACTAAACATGCGGTATGTCTCAAAAACGTTCGAGTAGTGTGGCAAATGAAGAAAATATTACAGGGCTTGGAGTTTTGAATGTTGAAGAAAATGCGACAATGAAATACCACATAGTTCGAGTAGTGTGGTAAACGAAGAAAATATTAAAGGGATCGGTGTTTTAAATGTTGAAGAAAATAAATGCAACAATGAAAGGACAAATATTTCTAGCAGTGTGGAGATTGAAGAAAATGTGACAGAAAATGGAGTTTTGGATGTTCAAGAAAATAAATTCGATGATGAAATGCCAAGTATTTCAAGGAATGGGGTAATTGAAGACAGTGTGACAGAGAATGCCATTATGAATGTTGGAGAAAATAAATGCGACGATGTAACACTAAATATTTCAAGTAAAGATACAATTAAATATCTTTACATGTGCAATTCTAAAGAGAACCCTAAACATACAGGCAATAGTGTTTCAGGTGTAAAGACAATAAATCAAACAGAAATTGAAATTATTAGGGAAATGGTCAGTAGGAAAAGAACTAACCGGAAGCGTAAACCAACAAGAAAGAAGTTGAGGTACATAACCAGTTCAGACGAAGACATTCCACTTAGTGTGTATGCTTGCAGACACTTTCAACGCGATGACAGCGACAGAGACGAAACCTTTATGCCAAAATCGAAAGATTTAAATTCCACTGACACAGAATATTATTCCGAGTTGTCAGATTCAAGTAAAAAACGTTATAAAAAGGAAAAACTGTTGAAGAAATCATGGAATGAAACTGTTCAAAGAAAATGCCACACACAACCAGAAAACAGCGCAAGGCAGTATCAAGCATTCATGCTCATTCTGATAGAGAGGCAGATGTAGAGCGCTTGTAGACATTGAGCTATAATGAAGAAATATATAATGAGACAAACGTTAATAGCAGCAAACGAACGGCGTTTAGACCGATTCTTAGATGATAAAGGACTTAAACGGGATAAGGTTCCTGCCGATGGGAACTGTTTTTTCCAAGCAGCATGCTATTCAGACCTTATATCAGAATCACATTCTCAACTAAGAAACTCAATGTGTACCCACTTAGAAGAAAATGCAGTGGAATATATGGGGTTCTTAATAGACAAGTATGGTCCCAAAAAAGAGGAGGAATTTGTTGCTGAATATCTCTCTGAAATAGAAAATATTAAGAATGACGGATACTGGTCAAGCAAAGTAGCGGATCTCTTACCATTGGTACTTGCAAACTATGCTAACTGTCCAGTTACGATATACACTAGCAAACCAGATCAACAAAAGATTATTGTTGAACCAACTTTAAAGGCAAATGACGATCATAATGAAATAAAATTAGCATATATTTCAATCCCAGACATTCTAGAATATTATGATGCCTGCATAAGTGTTGCTCATGGTGACTCTGAACAGTTTGTAGCCACACCATTACCAAGTGCAAGTACATACCTGATTCTAGCGTTAGCAGTGTGTCTGTGCATCAAACCCCGAAAAAGGCTGCAAAATTTGTATCCCCAATGAAAAAGAAACTGTTGAAAAAGAGAAAATCGACACCGGAGAACTGGAAGAAAAATGTTAGGAAAAGACAGACTTAGTGGTGAAGAATATATATCCAGTTCTGGTAAGAAAAGATCAAGAAAGTTAGTTCAAGTATGTGACTGCACAAAATGCAAATACAAATGTAATGACATGGATTTTATCTGTTCAAATGTACATGAGAAAAACACAAAAACATATTTAGACGATGATGGGAACAAAGTTGAGAAGAAAAAGCAAGTAATGAGGATATATTCTATGGAAGTAAATAACCACAGAGTTCGTGTGTGCAAAAAGTTCTTTTTGAAAACATTAAGCATAAGTGAAGCAACTGTAGCACATGCTTTTTCAAAAAAGATGTCTGGACATTTTCAAGGAAGGGACGAACGTGGAAGACATAGAGCTCCGAATAAAACTTGTGAATCAAAACTGCAAGAGATCAGAAATCACATAGAATCACTTCCAACCGTGGAAAGTCATTATGTTAGAAAGTCTACCAACAGGCAGTTTCTTGCACCAAACTTAAATATCAAGAAAATGTATGAAGAATATGTTTCAAATTGTAAAGAAAATCAGTTAGAAGCCGCGAATGAGTCAATATATAGAAAAGTTTTTAATAACGAATACAACCTGTCATTTCATGTTCCAAAACAAAGACCAGTGTACTTTGTGTAACAAGTATGAAAATGCAAAAACAGATGGAACATTGGATGAAAAACTAGAAGAAGAGTACAAACTGCATCAAGAAAGAAAGAAAGTGGTTAGAGAACAAAAACAGAAAGATAACCATATTGCAAGACAGGAAAGCAAAGTTAAAACTTGCACATATGATTTATAGTCAGTCTTGTATACGCCATGTTCCCTTGTCAGCTTGATGTACTATATGAGTAAGCTTTGTTGTTATAATATCTCCATCTATAGTGCAGGTGACAAAAAGCAACATGTTACCTATGGTCAGAAACAGATGGAAAATGGGGATCAAATGAGATATCAATATGTTTGAATCTGTACCTTTCAAGTTTGGAGTCACCAGTAGAGCATGTAATACTATACTAATACTATACTCGGATGCATGTGCTGGGCAAAATAAAAATCAAATAGTTGCATCCTGCCTCCTTAATTCTGTCACAACAATACCAGGATTGAAAATTACTGACCACAAGTTTTTGGTGAGTGGACATACGCATATGGAATGTGACTCCATGCACTCGGCAATTGAATTTGAAGTCCAAGACAAAAATCTTTGTTCTAAGTCAATGAGAAACAGTTATATCAATGGTCAGGAGGAAAAGCCCTTACAATGTTGTAAGTTTAAAATTTTATGACTTCAAAGATTTCAAATCAGCAAGAACAAAAGCAAATTCTAAAGCTGAAAGTGGCAAAAAGCCAAGATTGAAACAAATGAAATGGATGCGTTTTATAAAGTCTGAGACAGAGATGTGCTGTTTCAAGTACAATTTTGATGAGGCTGAAGAATTCTAGAAAGTAAAGCTTCTTGGAAGGAAGCGTCCAAATGAGACCATTCAACCTTTATACAAAGGGAAGCTCCCAATATCAAGTGCAAAGAAAAAGGACTTAATGTCTTTGTGCAAGCAAAGTGTAATTCCTCTGGAATTCCATGATTTCTACAAAGGATTATCGGCTAGCCAGAGTGTTAAGGAACGTCTGCCTGAACCAGATAGAGAGGAAACGGATGATGACACTGACATGGATTAAGAACAGTGTATGCTTAAACTATGACTGGAACCAAGTATAATATACTTTGAATGTTCACAAGTACCTTTATACACTAATGTATGTCACAGTACTTCATGTCAGTGCAGTCTTAAAATATTTACAAAACAGCAATAGCTCTTGTGTTGTAGATAATTACCTTGTTCTATTAACGGCTACAATCTCTTTTTATAACAGAAATATTTTATAGCAGAAGTATTTTGTGGGAGCAGAGCCATCCGTGTTTTATATAAATTTATAATGACTACTGACTGCATAATGTACAAATGCAATAGTGTCTTTTAAATGACTACTTACTGGGTGAATAATAAGATATTCAATAGATACCATTTATTATCTAACTCATATTACTTACCATTTATTATGTACCTCATATTACTTTTTGACGAGACCTACATGTTTATTATTACTAGTAAAGGCACCAAGTATGATAAAAGATATTTCGGTGTAATGACTACAGAGTGCAAGAAGTATGATATAAATGAAATTTACAATGACTACTGACTGCATCATGTACTAATGCGATAATATCTTTTGTAGTGGGAACGTAGTTAGGGTAAGTTAGGTCACTGTAAGAAGTCACAGGAGAACCAGCCAATCGGAGAGGAGGATTCCTATCACATGGTCAGGAGGACCTATCACCGATGAGGAGCATCGCTTCATGACCAGACCCCATTGTATCAACTTGTATATTCTGCTTATCCACCGAAATCCAGGGCCATCTGGGTAGTAAGTGACTTGTATTGTAGTTATTTCTGCCTGTTAGGGTTAGGAACCTTTTCTGCCTCTAATAGGAGTGTCAATTCCGGTATAGCGAAGGCCATTTTCGCTATATTGGTGTCAGAAGTAATCGCGAACATCTCGCCTGGAAATTCCCTAGTAGGTCCCTGTCCGTTACGTTGTAGAAGGCGAAAGCCTTTGAACTGTCCCTTCGGCCAGGTATTTTTCTGAACAGGATTCCTGTGTAAGATTAGTAAGGGTTATTTCTATAATTTCTAGCCCGGTTTAGACAGCCTGCGGACTGTCAAAATACTGGGAAATTCGCCGTAAGGCTCAGACGGCTATTCTTTTGGGGTTATATCGATTTGGTTTGAACATTCTTTTAGTGGATTAAATTTTCTTCGACAAAAGAAATTGTTTTGTCATATTTTTCAGAAGTTTAGGCCTCGCGCACGGAAAACGTGCCAAACCGAAAGTATTTTCACTTACGCCGGAAGTTATGGTAACAACAACAACAACCGGTGACTTGGAATTTTTCAAAGTTATTCAGAAAGTTATTTCATTCTATTCAATTAAAGGATAGAAAGATAGTAAGTGTTACTGTACTGTTTCTTTTGGTTCATTTGTGGAAGGTATCCTTCCCTGTACATATCTTATTGCTTTTACACCAAAGGCCAAAAAGAATAAAAATTAGAGAGGGTGTAGGGATATATATTGTCTGTTATTGAGGTTTTCAGAATTCAAGAAAACAAATAGCAAATTATAAAGTATTTTAATTTACAACAGATATATCAGCTTTATACTTTATATCTAAGGTTATGGCTGAGAAAGTAAGTACCCCTTGCAGCAATACAAAATCACCAGGTAACTCGGGTGGGGCTAGGCATCAATTGGGATGTTACCCGCCTATGTGGGGGTATGGGTGGCCTTCACCAGGAGGGGTAGTCCCTCACACACCGGACATGAGGGCTAATTGGGGGTTTGGATATTGGTCCTCAGGGGCGTTATCCCCGTTCACAACAAGCATTACAGCCAATAGACAATTAGAATATTTTCCACCAGAGGCGGTATCCCCTCGCACACTAGGCGTGACGGCAGAAGAGGGGCATGGGTGGTCTTCACCTAAAACAGTAGTCCCCCACACACCATGCAAGACGACCTATGATACGCCGCCTGTAATACCGGTGCCGGCTGCATCTCCAGTAAAGGTCTCGAGCCAAGGTCATGCTAATAACCTCCCTTATATATCTCTCGGAAACACATGTCGGGTATCCCGTGCCTTCTCCTGTAACTCCTCATGGGGCTAACTGTTCCTACAATTCCTCAATACATAATGGAAGTTTATCACAGAGAATACAAGTTCTGGAGGGTGAAAATCGAAAACTAAAACACCAGAGGGATCGCCTCCAAAATAAAATAGATACCTTGACGGAGAAAAGTGATATATATCGGGTTTGTGTGGAGTATCTGATGACTTGTACACGAAGTCTAGGACATAAAAATAAGTCCCTGAAAGACAAATCATCGTGGTGGAAGAACTACTCCGATGAAATCGTTGAGTCTAGTTTAAAGAAATTTAAGGAAGATGATGAAATCATAGGAGCCCTTAAGTCAGAAATTAATCTCCTAAGGGAGAGTGTGCAAAGGGAGGAAGCCTCCTCACACTTTTCCAAATCCGAGATTTCCCCTGAAATGTGTGAAGTAAGTACCTCAACAGAATCGGGGGATTTGGCCTGTGATACTCTAGTTAGGCATCAGGGTAGTGTGCCATGTGTCCCCTGGGTTCCATTAAAATCAGATGATGACCTTAAACAAATCATAGGAGCCCTCAAGTCAGAAATTAATCTCCTAAGGGAGAGTGTGCTAAGGGAGGAAGCCTCCTCACACTTCTACAAATCCGAGTTTTCCCCTGAAATGTGTGAGATAAGTACCTCAACGGAATGGGGGGATTTGCCCTGTGATACTCTAGTTAGGGATCAGGGTAGTGTACCATGTGTCCCCCGGGTGCCAATAAAATCAGACGAAGACCTTGAACAGTTCTTTAACTTTCTGGACTTTGCAGAGCAGGATTTGTCCCAGGCTACTGAATACAAATTATCGAGCTCTTTTAGAAGTGGGGAGAGTGTTGGGGAAAATGATAGTAGTGCTCTTGTGCGAGGAGCATGTCTGAAACCTTGGGGAGAGCAGGCAAAAAGCTCTGGGGTTGTTAGTTCTTTATTGAGTCCAGATTCCAGTTTTGAGGGAGTCAGTGATGTGTCACTGCAGAGGAGCAGTACACTGACTAGTAACCAGTTTGATAGCTCTGCAGCAGATGTTGGTGGGAGTAATTTTGCTGACACCACTGAATTACTGATTCCTAACAAGATAATTAGTGATTCACAATCAGAGACTGTACCCACTCATCATAATCTTAGCACTATGTGTGTTGGTACAGATACTGTACTTAACCTTTCTCTGAGCGCCCCCTGTAATTTAAAAAATATGGCTACCGTATTAACTCTTAATGCCAGCACCCAATGCAATATGGGCAGTAATACAAATACTGTATCTACCATTTTGTCCAATGCCAGGTGCAATACAGACTATGTGGATGCCAGCATCCAATGCAATATGGACAGTAATACAAATACTGTAACTACCATTCTGTCCAATGCCACGTGCAATATAGACAATGCGTATACCGTATTAAACCACCAGTCTAGCACCCCATATGAATTGGACGGTGTTATGAATACAGTATCTACCTTTCCTTCCAATGCCATGTGCACTATCAATGACACCAGTACCGTATTAGCTACAAACGCTAGCGCCCTATACCATAAAGCAGATACCGTACCTACCATGTCTTTGGATGCCCCAGGAAGTATGGTTACCTTAGTCACTCCTGCTTCTAGCGCTCCCCTTGCTCTGTACAATAAGGCAGATAATATATGTAACACTAATAGTTCCATGTGTGCTATAGACAACATGGATGCTACATTCATCCCCAGCTCTAGCACCCCATGTGATTTACACATTAATACTGATACAGTATTATCTTATCCCCCAAGGGCCTTGTTCAATTTACACAATACGGAAACCGTATTCTCTCTTAATCCTAACATCCAGCTAGCATTGCACCAAAACAGGAACACTGTAAATACCCCGGTTGCAACCACCCTGTGCAAGTTAAACACTGTGGGTACTCAATTAGCTCCAGTGTCTGAGTGCCCTGCAGATTGTGACAATAACATAGATACCATAGATACAGCTTTTAGGGAGCAGTTCTCCAATAATGTTCTTGAGCACAACACTGTGACCCTTTTTAATACTGGCCTGTATATTTTAATGGTAATTCAAGAAGATAATTATAGGAATTGCCTTACAATAAGATATCCTATAAGTGAAATTGATGTATCTCTGGTAGCTGTAGGAAATAGGCAAAATGGTACATCAGATTTGCCCAACTCGGAGACTGGTTTTTACCAGAGTAACTCTTTTAATGACAAATCTGGGACTTCGGACTCTAGGGGTGAAGGCCATGACCAAGGTCTTCCACTAAACTCCTCTTCAATTTTATGCCAAACTAAAGCCCAGTTCAATACAAAGTCTTCTGGACCTCAAGTGGCATCTGGGGAACCTAAGGTCATAGATGAATCGGGAATAGTTGGGAATCTTGTTACTAAAGGTCAAGGCACCGATGGTAAGCTCAGATGCCTTTGTATTCCAAAGGATTGCGGACCTGATACTAGCAGCTATGTTCAATATCAAGAGCTTGGTAGGGTATTGCCCTTCAATCATTCTGGGAAATTGCCGCCTTATCAGGCTGGAGAACCAACCGTTACTTTATTCCTATCTGACTTTGCCCATGAAGGTTCACTTGCTTGGGGGTTGCTGCCACCAGCAACTTTGTCATTGTACTCTATATCACCCCCTCCCTCAGGGTTCCCTTTTCCGGTAATCAACCAGAGTGCCTGTATATTATGTCATTCTCCAGGGCAGCAACTAGTGAACAAGTATGGGTTTAGCGATTCTTGCTCTTGGTCACAAAGCATAGTGTCCTTTTCTGTGAATCCGTTTTACTTGCCCCTTCATTCAGAGATAGAAGGTTTGTACTACACTTTCCATT
The DNA here is from genome assembly GCF_021730395.1 of Mercenaria mercenaria. Taxonomy (NCBI): domain Eukaryota; kingdom Metazoa; phylum Mollusca; class Bivalvia; order Venerida; family Veneridae; genus Mercenaria; species Mercenaria mercenaria. The sequence goes on along the minus strand of NC_069375.1, from coordinate 2,650,941 downwards.
CACAATCTGGGGGAATAATGTTGAATTCTGACAGGTATAGTAAGGACCTCACTGCCTCCGCCACAACAGTTTTACATCATTGTGGAAATACTGAAAGAGAGGTTTTAGGTGTAGGGTCTCTGGGGTGTGTTCAGGTCTCCTGTTCTGATGGACAGAACAGTAGGGGCATTGTGTGCCAGAGTCTCACTTGTGGGTCTGATTGTATTTTGGTATCACCTGCTAACATTCCTAGTGTGAGTCCAAAGTTTGTACAGCCTTTATTTAACCACAGCATCCTTTGGGCTGTAGCACAAGCCTCTTCCAGATGGGGGTGGGTATGTCGGGATCTGTCACGGGACCGGTCCGGTCTCAGCAATAGAGATCCTTGGGCTACGGGCCTAGGAAAAGGGACTCCGGGTCACGGATCGCCTACTTCAGATCCTTTTTCCTGTAAGGGTCAGTAGAGGCAATTAATGCCTAGTCCTTCAATAGACGCAGAAACTGTGTCCATCTTGGGGTCTCCCCAGCCTCCTGGTATCCTGGGTTTATCCTTGTTCTAGATTGCAGAAACTGTCCATCTGCTCAGTGCATCCAGGCCTCCTGGGCATCCCAGGTTTATCATTGGAATAATTTGTCCTGATACTGTCAAGTGCTAAACTATTTCCATAGACTATAATCTCTATTGGGTCTACTTGAACCTTAATGCAGTATAGTCCAAACTTTAGACAGCTTTGCTTCTTAATATTAATATGGGTGTCCCATGATCTTTAATGAGGTATTTCAATGACTAGGGGGTTCTCAGTTCTGAATGTTTTGCTAGGTACATTTTGTGTTATGTTCTGGTGTACTGCAGGTATGGGTATCCCATGATACACCTTGTTAAGACAGTTGTTCCGCAAGGTATCCCAGCACCTTAATGATTTATTATGCCTCTCCGGGTAACCTTCAAGTTATAAACTGATGTAAGTATGTGTAGTTCCTGGTATTCATTAGTATCGGTATTAGTTCTTCCACTGGGTATCCCAGGATCTTAATAATTTGATATGTTTATCTGGGATACCCAGAAAATTATGAACTTAGGTCAGTATGGGGATCCCATGACCTTAATTCCTGTTATTAAATGAGATGTTTGGAACAACCACTTATAAATGACAATTAATCTCCTATGGGGGGAATCTCGTCCATGATTTCAGAAGTCCTTGTTGTCTGGTCTGTTTAGCATGAGATGTAAAATCGTTATTGGTGAAAACTCCATGATTACTATTAAGCAGGGTATCCCTGTTATGCCTGTCTCTGCGAGGAATCCATCTATGGCCCCAAGGCCATCTCTTTTCTGTGTGATTCACACGGACCCTGGCGACCAACTTTATAGAACGGGGGGAAGTGTAGTGGGAACATAATTAGGGCAAGTTAGGTCACTGTAAGAAGTCATAGGAGAACCAGCCAATCGGAGAGGAGGATTCCTATCACATGGCCAGTAAGACCAATCACCGATGAGGAGCATCGCTTCATGACCAGACTCCATTGTATCAACTTGTATATTCTACTTATCCACCGAAATCCAGGGCCATCTGGAAGCGAAGGCCATTTTCGCTATACTTTTAAATTACTACTTACTGGGCGAATACCATAAGATTTTCAGTAGTTACCATACGCGTTAACTACTTATATATGTTACTTTATGTTAGATTTAAGTTCTGTGACACGTAATAAAATGAAAATTGCATATTTACCTAATGTGTTGATTTCAAGTATAACGGTCTGAAATCAATCGTGAACTATTTACAGATTTGTTTGAAGGATCAAAATAAAGTATCATCAAAGTCTTCTTTTTTTCAAGTTAAGATGTTTTAGATCAAACTTTTTTGAATTAAAATAAATATGTATTACAACCAAAACACCGCACGCCAAGTTACTCTGTTCTGTCCGATAATATGTGATTTTTTGAAAACAAACTGCATTGCCATATCAGTGTATGCATAAATACTATTATATAGCACAATGGAAATGCGTGTTATGTCATCTTTTTATTCAAACCAAACTATGGCTTTGGTATATGCAATACATTGTCCCGCAGTTTGCAAACAATATTCGCAAAAAAATGTAAAGCTATAGTATGTTATGATCATATACTAGGTTCTGGCATATTATTCTTTATCAGATTTTCAGAAATCATGAATGCCAAAAACACGCATCTTTAGCTGAAATGGTTTGGCTGGAGAGGCGCAAAAGGAAAGTTATATCTGCTTAAAGCCAAAACATATTATCTGAAAATGATGTGTTTTGCCTGTAAGAAAATGCTGATAAAACTCCAAAGTTATAATGCCAGAACAAAATTGTCAAAATTTGTCCTAAGTTTAAGAGCAATTGAGTAGAAACATTTCTTAATTTCTAAAGAATGTGATTTGTCACCAAAGTACTAGAGATGGTACAAAAATAAACATTTTTATACGTTTGAGAAAGTTTTTTCAAACAGAGAAAAGTGAAAACTTCACAGGTCGCTCAACTCTGAAAAATTTCAAAAATGTCAGATACCAGGGTCTGGTTTTCAACAGACGATATATCAGTAAATTTACATGTAAACAACTAAATATTATCGTTACCATCAAATGCATGGTTAAAATGTGAAAACAAACCCAGAAATTATCACAAAATACATGCAAATATCAAACATGAAAAAAAAAATGTTTATCGACTACCGAGATATCTATATGCTAAAACCGTTACGTTCCTATCAGAAGTTGCGCCAAAATGACAAACGCAAAGATGAGTTATGACTGCTTGGATTACTTCCCTTACATTAGCAAAATTTTCAGCTGTCTGGTGCTAATAAAATGACACTTCACTGACGCAATATTTTTTACCTCTTTTTTGTAGTTTTCTGTTATTTAGAAATTATTGTCAAGGACGGCATACAGCGTAAGATGTGCTCCGAACATTGTGGAACACTAGTTGTTATTCGTTTTCCAGAAAAATTGAGATTTTACTTATTTATATGCAAGTCCATGCTATATTAAAGTTAATGTATCAACTTGGCTTTTTAGTGCTAACTTTGAAACCATGGTGGGGCCAACGATACGGTTACAAACGTAGCATAAACCGGTTTAAATTAACCTGTGACTTGTTTGCAACTGACATTTACAAGACGATGTCCGACTGTGTTCCTTTCATTTTTCATTTTGCCCTCGTTTTTCTATAATTTTTACTTCATTTATATTTTCAAGACATGTTTATGTGTACAAATCAATACATACACTGTTACAGGGTTGTAGTTTGATTGGATTGCGTTCTCGGAGCCTGACTTTTTTTGTTAGAAATTAATATTTCGTCTTCCAGATTCGTGAGAATAATGTGCCGTTTTTCTCACTAATTATGTTATCCCAAATGGAGCAAACACAATGTATTTTTTCACCATCTATAGTCTGTGATATCTTTACACTACCTTCTCAAGTTAATCAAGATGATTCATCAAAGCAGTACCTATGCTCGCCTTACTTTGATACGGAAAAAACATAATATCTAAGATTTTGCAAACATCTTTCCCCCACAGTTTTCATCCAGTGTTTTGTGGTTGTCAGCCGTTCTGTACTTTCAGTACTTTGATTTTTATATTGTTATGAAAGAGACTTTATCCAGATACGCAGGAAGACATTATCACTGCATTTAATAATACATCACGCTATCTGGATGATAATCTTAATATGCATAGTCCATTTTTTTTTTTTTGCTCAATTAGTAGATACTATTTATCCGCAGGAGCTCCAATTAAATAAAACTAACAATGTGGATACTGCTGCTTTTTAGGTTTACATCTCTCTATTTATGACAATATTATATATACCAAAATTTATGACAAGAGGGATGATTTTAATTTTAGTATTGTAAATGCCCCCCATTTGGATGTTGATATACGTCGGGCTCCCCTTATTGGATGTGGATATACCTCGGGCTACATCTTATGGGGTATATATTTAAATATTACTATCGTAATTCTGATTTGGTTTTAAAATCCGCAGTAACTTTTAAAACCACTTCTGTGAGAAGATATTTCAATTTTCATAGGGATGTGTTCCCAAGTGTCTAATTAAAGAAAGTATAAAACTGAATTTAAGCTTAAGAAATATTTACTTTGTTTACCAAGTAATTTAGGTATATCTCTTTGAAAGTTTAGGTGTATCAATTTTAATCTGCCTATAGAAAAAGAAAGACACTCTAGTATTTCCAGAGAAAACAGACTGTGTTCCCTCTGTAATAGACAAGAAATAGGGGATGAATCACATTATCTTTTTGAGTGTGACTATTTTGTTAATGACAGACAAACTTATATCCCGCATATACTTTTCAGAACCTTAACTTGGCGAACCATCAAAAGCCTAGGCACTGATAAAAACACCTTAATTTAACTAGCCCAATTTGTAAAATTAATAATGCTGAAATTTTAATGAACCATCTTCCTTATATATGTCAGTTAGCTGTAACTAAAATCTTTTAGACACTCCATAGTTAATATATTGTTGCGTTATTTCTCTCGTATAACGTGAATTTTCCTATGTTGGTCAAACAAAACTAAAACACAGAGTATAGTAACAAAAGCAGTTATTTATTTTGCAGCACAGCATTTTTAGTAATACAAAATCATATTTAAAACTTCTCAATATCATTCAATCAGAACAACTTTTCTATAAATCTGGCATTATTATTGTCCTTCAATTCCCTTCTTAACTAATTCATTCATTTTCCCCTCCCCTAAAATAAAACATTCTAAGCTTTTATACCCTCACTCTTGCGCATTAGGGTAGTGTGCAAAAATGTGACAGGATGGTGTGCAAAATAGTTGCGCTGCGCGACCTTTGTACTACGCAACCCTTGCGCGGCACGACCACTGCTCTGCGCAACATTTACAACAATAACTCTTGCGCGACCTCTGCACAGCTAAAGCTGCCCAACCTCTGCGCAACATTCATTCTAAACGTATTTGCGCAACCCAGTTGCGTGAACAGTGTCTAAATTGCACTTAAAAGACTGAGTAAGCATATTCTATTGCATATTTACTAGAAAAACAACTAAAAGTATATGGTTTTATACTAATTAGTGCATTATACTAAATATAATAGACTAGTAGGTATATTTGCTATATACTTCAATATAAACCTAATATAGAATACATAAATGATATGCAGACTATATAAAATAATAAAGGGGTAAAAGAAATAGCTTTCTGACACTTGAACATTCTACTCTGGATGTAGAGGGCCAAACATAGACCAAAAACTGAACCAAGTAACCTGAGGATATTTGTAAACAATCTTACAACTGATTACTATGGCATTTCATTCATGAAATCTGATAGCTTGTCCTAGTTTTTGCAGACCAAGCAATGCTGGATGCTGGAAATAAAAATAGAACAAAGACCTCAAATGACCTGTGCGACATAACCCTGCGCGACCCTTCCTGCGCGACCTTTCCATATTTGGCTGTCTATTTTTAGTGTACAAACCAATAACAACAAGCTGAGTCAGTTAATTTCAACCCAGAGACAATGACTATTTATAATTTGTATATAACTCATTAAAAATGATAGCCCAGTATATACCAGCTTAAAAATACCCTATTTCTTGAAAACTTCCTTTGAATTCTGCAACACTCCCCCCTTCTAGCACTTTGCTTACTCCGGAAGCAAACTGTACTTTCAGTTATTGAAAACTTCTGTTATTCAAATAAATTGAAACTTGTTACTCAATGAAAACAACATGAATCAATGGTTAACTCACAAAATAGTAGAGAAACAAATAATACTTGTACACAGCAACAAATATGTAAAATATTACAGAATATGTTTAAAATGTAAACAAATACTGTCCCTCAACAGATTATAATATTACTGAAATGTGAACTCATAGTTACAAGTTACGAACAAATAGTAATAAAACATGAAATTGGTTCAAGAAAATATCCTATGGTACCAGTGTCAGTTGTCTGTGCTGGGCTACCTTTCAAAAATAAATCCATTTAATAGTTCTTGATAGCTGCTGAATACCAGTTACTTTATTAAAGAATTATTTAATACACTGTTACACTGCGGTAATAACACTGCAAATATATAACACTTTTAAATTATTTTAGACCTGATTTTTTTTTTTAACAAAACTATATTTCATTTTAAAACTTCCAGCACATTTTTATTCAATTCTGAAAGGCTTTTCATAAAGTCACCTAATGCTTGTTTCCGATCTGTAGTAGACCTTATTTCTTTTTGAAGGTGTAGAGTTAACCGTTTCTGATAATCTTGGATATTGTTTGTGCCGATTGCTATCTCATTTTGAAGGAGAGTTTGTGTCTTTTTAACTTCTGATGTTAATATGTCTAGCTTTGTTTCTATTGAAATAAGTCTGTCTTCCAGAGAAGTTTTATTGGTAAGATCCTGCACCTTTTGTTTTTTTTGTTGGCTGCGGCAAGTCTTCATCATCACTCAAGTTTTCGTTAGGAATTATATCATTGCCTGGTTCTACTGATGAAGATAGAACTGGGTCACCACTTGATACAGGAATAATGTTCTCTGGTACATATGACATAGTACATGCAATAACTGTACTAGGCGTAGTATTACACATAGTTGATGCTGGTGAAGAATAACTGGATACAACAGTTTGACTTAGATGTTGATTTGATGGTGTGACAGCACTCTGACACACTCTTTCAAGAAAATTGTCTCCCTGTAGTAAGTCCATCTTTTCACTACTATTAATTTCCACTGACATGGAATGCTTAAAAGTTCTACAATCTTTTCTTGCCTGATGTCTTTTGAGAGAAGATTTTACAGTGTAAATACGACCACAGTCTTCACATTTGAACATAATGAAACATTGTATCAAAATAAAACAAACTGTAACTTTGTCTATTGAAAAATAAATCCAAATGTTTTTGTTTTTTTTATTGTTTGATCAAATTTTAATTTTACACAAGAGCTTTCTGTTTAACATATGGCTAATAAAGTTGTGAAGTCAGGCTGTGCCTGCCCTTATATACCAAATCTATGCGCGACCTAGAAACAGAATTTTTAGCTGGGGCAGAAAGTTCTGGACATTTGTCATCACTTTGTTACAGCATTCCCTTTTTTGGAATGCCCAGCCTATCTGGTTGTCTCCTGTTACGTTCTCCCCTATGGATAATGACCTTTTCATTGTCATTAATGCCTGTAGATAAATTGTTGCTGGTTTTCAGTGTATTTTAGTTGTACTTTGTTTCTGCACACCTAAAACCCATTGTGGTAATGTTGAACACTGATATCTTTTTAACCTGTCATGGTGCACAATTTTGACTTTTGATTTTGAGGGTCCTGATATTCCAAATAACAAGTCACTTATTTTTCTGGTAATTACAAAGGGTCCTTTCCATACTTGAGCCTTTAATTTGGGACTTTTTCCCACCATTCTTGAAGAGTCAAGGCAGTACACAATATCACCCACATTGTAACTGTTTAAAGAAATTCTTGTATCATAGTCTCGTTTCTGTCTTTCTGAAGATTTACTCAAGTTTTCACGAACGATACAGTATATTTTCGAAAATTTCTCATTTAAATCAGCTACATAGTCAGTGTGATTCTCAAAATTGTCAGCGTGGCAAGAACTTCCAACTACAAAATTTACTGGTAGATTGAACTCTCTTCCAAACATTAACATGTTTGGTGTACATTGGGTGCTTTCATGTACACTTGATCTGTAAGCACTGGTCATTATAGGTAAGTACAAATCCCAGTTTGTCTGTTCTTCATTCACATATGTAGTAATAAGGTTTAGTAATGACTGATTAAAGCGTTCTACCATACCATTTGAGGATGCGCGATATGGTGTACATCTTGTTTGATTTATTTCCAGTAAACAACACATTTGCCTAAACAGTTCAGACTGATAATTCTTTCCCTGATCAGAATGCAAGTCTAATGGTAGACCAAATCTACAAAAGAATTCAAACACTAATTTATTTGAAACTGTTTCAGCGCGTTGGTCTGGTATGGCATAACATTCAACATACTTTGTAAAACTGTCCATGACAACCAGGATATACTTATTTTTGTTCTCAGAAAGAGGAAATGGACCTAAAATGTCTGTTGAAACCCTGTCCATAGGAAACCCAACATGATATTCTTGTAATGGTGCCTTAGCCTTCTTATTTGGTTTCTTTCTAGCACCACAAAAAGCACATTGTTTTATCCACAATTTGACAGAAGCAGACATTTTATACCAGTAGAAATTCATTTTAAGCTTTCCCAAAGTTTTCTTAACACCTAAATGGCCAGAAAGAATTGCATTATGTGAAGCTTCAATAACTTGAGACCTTAAAATGGATGGCAATACCAGTTGGTCATAGGTGGTCACATTATCTTTCTGTACAAATTTTCTAAATAATATCCCATCTCGAATATGAAGTTGAGTCCACTGTAACCATAAATTTCTCGTGGCTGGACTCTCAGCAGCCACATTATCACGTGCTGGTCTCGTATTCGAAGTTGACATCCATGCTAAAATTTTCCCTATATCTGGATCTTCTTTCTGCATTTTAATCAGTTCTGATTTAGTGTATGAGCCTATCCAATTTGAAAACTTATACACCAAATTTTCAGCTGGTTCTTGATTATTCGGATACAGTCCTCCGGCATGACTTGTTTTTGCCATGTCCTTTTCTTCTGTGGAATCGCTCAAATCAACGTTATCCTCTGTTTCACTTTCAGACTTCTGCTCAGTAGCCCGCAAACGCCTCACCGAGCTGAATGTCTGATTAAAGGCCTAGATTTTGGCAGTGGGCCAAGGGATTTCTGTCTTCACCAGCACAGTTGGGGGCTAATGACCATCACAGTATGGTTCCAATAAACAAGGGTCATTGTTTATTGGAGAGTCAGTCTACCTTTCAAGTGTATCAATTAGTGAGAAGGTGAAACAATGTAATTTATTTTAAATTAATGAATAATTAATAACATTTAAAGTTATACTAGATTTTATTTGGCATTTCTATGTAAAGAAAAATATTGTTAATCAAACACAATAATAAAATAATCAGAAACTTATTTTCACAATAATAAAATAATGAGAAACTTTCATAAAGAAGTATGTAAGTTTTAATTTTTTTCAAATTCTGTCTAAAGAATTGTGATATTTCAGAAAAATGTGACTTTCACTCATCTAAAGCTGGCAGAATACTTTAGATAACATTTGTCTAAAATTAAAAACAGTATGTGCATTTCAAAGTTACAAAGCAAAGCATGAAAAAAGTCACTTTTGGCAATATACTGAAAATGAAAATTGAGTATAGATGGAACACAATAATTTTATATTAATTTTTTTTGTCAGCACAAAGAACTCGTGAAGTTTTCACTATACTTGTGTTTTATTATCATTATTATTTTCAATATTATTACTGTATCTTTTATCGGAAGAAACCAAGTATGTGGAAATTTGTAGAATTGTTGAATTCAAACAATAAAGTGATTTTAAACAAGTTAGCCACATTCCTGTTCCATGCTTTTAAAATAAGAAATTCTAGTATGAATATAACATTGTAACTGTAACTGACGATATAGTTCATCCTCTGCTTATGCTTATATTTATATAAATGTATGTTGCTATTGTTGTTTTTGCTTGATACTGTTATTATTGTGTATTATTGTATATATTTAGCTTGATATAATTGACCTTTTGTTTGTATGTATAACATGTATGGAAGAGGAACGTAAGTTCAATTCCAAAGTTACTAAATAAATTATCTGTTCTGTTCTGTTCTGTTCTGTTCTGTTCTTTTATCATCCTATATGTAATATAGTAATAATAATAATAATAATAATAATAATTATAATTATGATAATAATAATTTTATTATTATTATTATGATTATTATAACATTAAAGTAATAGTTATTATCATCTATATAATGTCAAAATAATAATTATTATTATCATCATTCCACATTCACTGAAGAAAAATTAATTTCTTTCAACTCCACTGCACACATCTTCATGGTCTAGTTGGAGTCCCTGCTGTGCTAATTACCCTCTAATCAGTTACTGTTACATAATCGCTGATAAGCAGCAGATAAGATGGGAGTTGTAGATTGGATTTGGGGGGGACACTTATATAGTAGTGAATCTAGGCCTTTAACACAGAAACCACACTTCTGCATAATTTGTTTGAAAAATGCTCCCAAACAAATCATAAACATAAACACAAAATTGATTACACTAAACACATGAACACTAGGCTTTGCGGAATCATGATTTGCTTTGACCAAATTGACTTTACCCTTGTCCTTTTTGGTCATCAAAGGAATCACATCATCGAATTCTGCAAGCTCTGACCACTGTTCATGCCTCTTCGTACACTCTTTACAACCTCCGCATGGAAGTTCACTTAGTATAGACTGACCATCATAGCAATTACATGTACAAGGATCACACGGAATCCTTGACAAGAAATCTGCATTGGAGTGTTTAGACCCCTTCCGATGCTCTAATCTAAAGTCATATTGCGATAGCACTTCCAGCCATCTTGCCATCTGATTTTCAGGTTCTTTGAAGGACATAATCCACCTTAATGAAGAATGATCACTCCTGATTAAGAATGAACGTCCTAACAAATACTGCTTAAACATAGTTACAAATGTAACAACCGCTAATAACTCACGCCTTGTTACACAGTAACGTCTTTGTGCCTTATTTAAACTTTTGCTTGCATATGCTATGGGCCTTTCAGTGACCTTTCCCAATTTTTCATTATACTGCATTTGCGATAACAAACCGCCAATTCCAAAATTAGACGCATCACAATCAAGAATAAAATCTCCATCATCTTGAGGAAAAGCCATGACCTCATCACCAGTTAAAGCGGAACGCAAGTCATCAAAACTTTCCTGACACTCAGCTGACCACTCAAATGGTTGCCCGGCCTCCAACAACCTATTTAATGGCCTTGTTCTTGTAGAAAAATCACGAATATATATCCTGTAATATGAACAGAAACCGAGAAAAGATCGCAGTGTAGTCAAATCATGCGGTCTTTCCCAGTTAGCAATACAGCTAACTTTTGACTTTTGAGGACTAATTCCATCCTTTGTTACCACATGACCAAGGAAGGAAACTTCAGTTTTCAGCAAAAAACACTTGCTAGGCTTTAATTTCATGCCAGACTCTGACAATCTGGTCAACACAATATCAAGCCTTTCAATATGTTCATCAAAGGTACGACCAAAAGTAATCAAGTCATCGAGATAGATCAACAAAATTTCCCATTGTAGACCTTTCATTACTAGTTCCATGCAACGCTGGAACGTCGAAGGCGCGTTGCAAAGACCAAATGGCATGACAAGGTACTCAAATAAACCAAACTTTGACGTAAATGCAGTTTTAGGGCGATCAGCCTCATCAACCTCAACTTGGTAATAGGCTGACAAAATATCCAAGCATGAGAAATAAGTTGAACCGCCTAAACTTTCTAAACAATCACTAATATTTGGTAATGGATAAGCATCTTTCTCTGTGACACTGTTGACCTTCCTATAATCTACACAAGGTCGAGTCGTGCCATCACGTTTCCTAACGTACACTAAAGGAGATGCCCACGGAGAAGTACTTTCACGAATAACATTTGCCTGCAGTTGTTCTTTTATTATTTTAGCTTCTTCCTCAGCAAATGCTTTTGGCGGTCACCTAGGTCGCTGTTTAATGGGTTGCGCTGCTCCTGTATTTATCTTGTGCTTAATTACTGATGTTCTGCCTAAATCGTTTGGAGATTTTGCAAATACACTTGAATGTTTTATCAAGAGATTCTTTAACTTAAACTTTTGATTAGGATCAAGATTTTTCACTGAATTTTCATAAAGCCCACTCAGATGCTCTGGGACTTTCAAATTTTTTTCTTTATTTAAACTACATTCAACCTTTTCACCAGGGGAGCTAATTTCTTCAGCTTCTTCAACACAACCAAGAGTTGTGTTAGCCTCAATTTTCACATCAACAGCACTTGTATTCATTAATCTTACTGGAATACATCCACTTTTAGACCTAGGATCAACCAGTGAATGACCAACTATGATACCACTTTCACATTCATCACTGTTTTTACATGGTGTTACTATTCCATACTGGGTATTTATACCAGTAGCAGAACAATGCCCTTCAATTATCTTTTCAGAATTTGCTGGTACAATAGTAGTCTTGGAACACTTAACACGGGCTGCTCTGTATTTTGATGTTTGCATTAAAGTTGGGTATCTTTTCCCATTGAGACGTAGCCCATGCTCTGCACAAAATTGCTTGCTTGTAAAAAGTCAAGACCTAAAAGACCGTCTTCTTGAATTGGTGCAACAAAAACTTTCCATTTAAACACATCTTTTTGAATTTTAAAATCAATTGAAACAGTTCCTAATATAGAAAGATATCCTTCATTGGCTACTTCAAGCTTAAAGCCATCACTAATTTTTTCTAGTGGTGGACGGCAGTCAGTAGGCAGACTGTTGTAGATTTTTGATGAAATTATCGTCACCACTGCACCAGTATCCAAGATAAAATTTGCACTAGTATCACCAAATTTTACAGGCAAAAGTAAAGATAATCCATTGTAAACGTCACTAAAACACACTTCAATAATTTTGTCTTTTTCCTGGACTAAAGCAGGGCCGTTTGCCTTAGTCCTAGCTAGTTTTCCTCTTGACTTTTCAGACTGCCACGCACCTGGCAATCACGCGCATAGTGACCAAGATTATGGCACTTGTAACACTCGACTTCTGCCATATCTCTGCGTTTGAACTGATGCGAAGGTACATCCTTTTCCTTTTTCTTTATTGCTGACAACAATTCTTCAAATTTCTTATCAATTTCTTGCTTAAAAGAAGAAAACTGTGCCTGAGAAACAGTTTCCCCCTCATTTCTGCGTTGTTTTACCATCCTTACTTTAGTGCTGGATTTTGTTTCATCTTTCAAGCTGTAGTAGGTTTCCAAAATTTCTCTGGCATCTTCTATAGTTTTCGGGTCCTTCATACCTACTGCAAGTGCCATCTGGGAGTCGCCCAAGCCTTTAATGAAATGACGAAGACAAATAGTGCCGATTGTATGATCATCAGCTGTGGAGTAGCCTTTACGGACAAGACGCTTAATATCAGCAACGTATTCAACAAGCTTATCCCTTGAGTTCAACTTCAAGTTCTCCAGCTCAGCCAGATAGGAAGCTGTGGACCTCCTCTCAACAAATCTGGCTGCCAAAGATTGCTCTAATAACCTGTAACTCTGCTGATTCTCAGCACTCACTTGGTTGAAGACAAATTCAGCTGCCTCATCACGTAGACTGTTGAGAAGGCGGAATGCCTTTTCCCTGTCATCCCAACGGCATGCACTAGCTAAAGCCGCAAACTGGCGAATAAATGCAACATAAGATGTTTTCCCATCAAACAAGACTTGTTCTGGGAGTGGTACGTTATATTGCGGAGCTCGCCTTGGGTTGCAGTCTTGCATAGCAATGTCCTGCAGACGCCCTAATTCAATGTCCCGTAATTCCAGATTATTTCGCAGTTCACGCACTTCATCACTTAATTTATGAATATGTAACTCTCTATTTGCCTGTGTCCTTTGAAACTCCCTTTTAATATTTTCTTAATACTGTTCAGCCTCACTTTGAACAATTTCTTGCAGACCCGATTTTTCAATTTCCAAGATTTTGACAGTTTCTTGAAGTCTTTCAATGTTTTCTAAAGCCTCTGTCAAACTAGCTTGTAAATCCTCATTATCTCCCATTATTCTTGCTAATTTTTTCCTAAGGTCAATATTTTCTGGTTTAAGTTCTTCCTCACGTGATGCTGATGTAGACCTGGCAGATTTTTTCGGTCCCATATTACTGACTTTCTTCTAAAACTTGTGTATCGTCATCTAAAATTGCTGCGCGTAATTTCGCATTGTATGATTTCAGTTCTTCCATTTCTTTGTTTTTTGACACTAAAATTTCATTTACCTTTTTGTGATAGTCCTTTAAAGCACTGTTCAGATTTTCTTCCTGCATTATCAAATGCTTAGATAAATTTGATATTTCTAAGCAAACTAATGATACAGCATGCTGAAATTGTTCCAAGTCCTTTTCCATTTTTGTGAAGTTACTTCGAAAACATGTTAAAGTATTTATCCCACCGCTGCCACCAGTGTTGCGTTATTTCTCTCGTATAACGTGAATTTTCCTATGTTGGTCAAACAAAACTAAAACACAGAGTATAGTAACAAAAGCAGTTATTTATTTTGCAGCACAGCATTTTTAGTTATACAAAATCATATTTAAAACTTCTCAATATCATTCAATCAGAACAACTTTTCTATAAATCTGGCATTATTATTGTCCTTCAATTCCCTTCTTAACTAATTCATTCATTTTCCCCTCCCCTAAAATAAAACATTCTAAGCTTTTATACCCTCACTCTTGCGCATTAGGGTAGTGTGCAAAAATGTGATAGGATGGTGTGCAAAATAGTTGAGCTGCGCGACCTTTGTACTACGCAACCCTTGCGCGGCACGACCACTGCTCTGCGCAATATTTACAACAATAACTCTTGCGCGACCTCTGCACAGCTAAAGCTGCCCAACCTCTGCGCAACATTCATTCTAAACATATTTGCGCAACCCAGTTGCGTGAACAGTGTCTAAATTGCACTTAAAAGACTGAGTAAGCATATTCTATTGCATATTTACTAGAAAAACAACTAAAAGTATATGGTTTTATACTAATTAGTGCATTATACTAAATATAATAGACTAGTAGGTATATTTGCTATATACTTCAATATAAACCTAATATAGAATACATAAATGATATGCAGACTATATAAAATAATAAAGGGGTAAAAGAAATAGCTTTCTGACACTTGAACATTCTACTCTGGATGTAGAGGGCCAAACATAGACCAAAAACTGAACCAAGTAACCTGAGGATATTTGTAAACAATCTTACAACTGATTACTATGGCATTTCATTCATGAAATCTGATAGCTTGTCCTAGTTTTTGCAGACCAAGCAATGCTGGATGCTGGAAATAAAAATAGAACAAAGACCTCAAATGACCTGTGCGACATAACCCTGCGCGACCCTTCCTGCGCGACCTTTCCATATTTGGCTGTCTATTTTTAGTGTACGAAACAATAACAACAAGCTGAGTCAGTTAATTTCAACCCAGAGACAATGGCTATTTATAATGTGTATATAACTCATTAAAAATGATAGCCCAGTATATACCAGCTTAAAAATACCCTATTTCTTGAAAACTTCCTTTGAATTCTGCAACAATATTGTATTCCATGGTTATCCTGAATTATTATTGTTATATGCAGATTACTGTAATTAGTGAATACAGCACATATAAATGATCCGGGATAGCCTGGAATTAAATTAGTTACAAAATCTTTATGTAATTTTGTTTCTGACATGTTTTGTCATATTTGTTATTTTATGTTTGTATTCCTTTTATGACCTCTCTGGCCATGAGATGAATCATTGTTTACAAACTTCGTAAGCCTTTGGGTCATGGTAATTTTCGAACTGTATTTGGTAAAATTATAAAACGTTTTATTAAAAGAGGTTACGACGCAACTGTTTTGAGGCACACCGCATGTTTAGTATTCAACTCGTTTACAATTGGACGCTACGCTTCCCTCTTTGATTGTGTCTCTGGCGGAAGAGGAAGAGGGGCTGGGGGAGGGGACCCTGTCATAAGCAGTTTTTAAATCCCACCAGGACTGAACTGTTTTGATTTCTGTCTTCTGGCCTGTTTCGTCGGGTCCTTAAGGGGGTTTCTCTTGATGCTCTGTCTTCTTCAAAGGCACTGAGTGTTCTTAATGTTTGCTTTTTTTATATATAATTATTGTCCGTAAGTATTGACCTGGCACTCATGAATATTCCGTGTATTTCCATAAATTAATTTTCGGTGTCCGAACATAAATAGCGATATAACTAACTTTTACATATATCGTTCTTATTTGATGTACTGTCGCATGTGCAGGTAGCTGTGCGGACAAAGCGTTTACCTGCCAATATCAGGATTGTGGGTTCGAGTCTTACGTCTGACCATATATTTTTCCCCAATTTTATATGCAGACTTACCACTCATTTGGTCAAACGTATCTTGATATTTATGGTTCATATATTAAGTGTAATGATATATAAATAAAAATATTTACCCGTTGTAAAAAGTGGAATAAAATTGTTTTAAACGTGTCTTAGATAAAAAGACAAATAACCTGTATTCGGCATTCTAGAAAATAAATGCTACAATGGAAAACAATTAAAATTCATGAAATGTAACACATGAAATAATGTAAACGATAACATAACAATACAACAAATTGAAAAAAAAAAAAGATCTAATCAGTAGGTGATTTCGAACCCGTGTTAACGCGCGTGGAAGGCAGACACTTTACCTCTACGCCACCCTGATATCGATTAACTTTACATATTACTTTAATAATGAAGATACTTTCAGAATACTAATATTGCGTAAATAAACGAAAACGCCCGAAAATATTGGCGAAGATTAATGAGTGCCAGGTCAATACTTACGGACAATATACAGGAGCGGTTTTTTATGTTTTACATGTCATGCCTTTTGTTTCCATTGCGTGTGATAGAGATTCACCTGGCGGGGATTACATTTATATTGGAACATGCGGGGGGTAAGAGTAAGGCTGGGTACGCACCGTAAACCGTGCACCGTAAACCGGTTTAAGCTCCCCAGTGATGTTTTTGCCACTGACCGTTCTAAGACGGTGCCCTACTGTATTCCTTTATTTGTTCGTTTTGTCATCGTGTGTTTGCGTTGTATGTGAGTGCGTGTGTTAGAAGTGTGCACATTTGCGTGCTGTGAGTTTCGCTTTGGTTTCCATTTCTTGAATATGCACCCCTTCCGCATTTCTGTATGAACTGTGAATGTAGCAATATGCGTCCCCTTAACTGTGTATTATTAAAGAAAATTTAACTGTTCCTCAAAAAGTGTATATACTGTTCCACTGTTGTAAGGTGTACATAACATTCTATTTTAGTGGGAGGATTCTACGACGTTTACACAGTAGACGGTTCTTCTATACCGGAGGTGAAGATCTTGAAAAGGTGGTTAATTTTAGTTTATTTAAATGGTTTTTAATTTTCCCACGACTTCTCGGCGATTCACTCCAAATGTATTACTGCGCCGGACGAAAGGTAACTCTATTAAACAACGGGAGACAACTTAGGTGTCAGCACGCGTCGATTTTTAAAAAAACATGTCGATGATTATAATTTCTTATCAAATAATGAATCCTATTCAGATATTCGTCTTTAATATTAGAAAATTATTAATTTCTGTGGACATTTGTCAAAAAATATTACTTACATGGACTACTTTGCGCATCAAACTGGTTTCCGCTTCAGTTGTGAGGCACTTCCGTTATACTTTTTGACAACAATAACAAAACACAAAATGAATCAATAAAGTCACTTATAAACCGACTGCTACTTAAATCAGTGTAAGTAAAGTTGTTGTTACAACATTATACATGTTCGTTACGTTATGAGATAAAGTTTATCTTGAACTGCATAATCCATTAACTACGTTTATACATGATATTGCATTTACAACTTATTTGACCCCATTTTTTTACGTGAATGACAGCATTCTCGTGCAACTCGTGCAAACAGAGTTATGAAAAGTATGGTGGAGAATTCAAGGACAAATCATAAATGACATTAAAGTGAGGATAACTGTATATTCGTCCAGTTTTGATCATTGACATGCCTGCTGTGTATTAGTAACTTTTGTGAACAAGATTAGAATGTTGTTTTTTTTTGCACATATACACATTGATTGGACCTCTCAACCAAATTTCATACTTTATTTTAGGGATTTTTAAGACAATACATTTTCAAAAGTTTGTTCAATGTGTTTTGATATTTAAGTGCATTGTAGTTCATGAATACCAAGTTAAAAATTAATAATGGCAACATTTCTAGGCCCTTATTGTAAGCCACTAGACTTCTGTAACGATAAATGTTTAATGTATTAAGGGGAATATACTCTTTTAGTTTTGGAATGTGGCATTCCTTGACCACCGTATCTTTTCTTATGCACTACTTTGTAAACAAACTAAATAATGTGTTTTAGCTTACATATGCGAAATGAAAAGCAAGACAGTGACCATATTTCACATTCTTTCTTTAATTTAGAATCTGTAGGACATTGATGTTTGGACAAGGTGAAGCACTATTATTTTCGCACCAAAAAGTCTTAATTGTTGACTTTGAATGTACACAATAAGTCTTATGTAATTCAACAATAACTTTCATGTTTCAGTTTTCTCATTTTTATTTTAGTGAGCAATCCTTTGTGTACTTATAACAGTTGAAACAGTATCCATTTCATGTACCAAAACCTTGTACTTTTTTGCAGGTAAATTTTATCATATCCCACCCACTTTTTTCTAATTTCAAAGTATGTGTCCCCTTAAGGCCTATGCTATTTCAACAATGCAAAATTCCTATGTAAAACTGAGATTCTCGTAACAACGCGAGAAATGCACGGGGATCAAAAAGAAACTAATAATTATAAGAAAATGTATCTCCGAAAAAATTATAAAGTATCAATGACACTCAAAAACATATCCCAACAGTGCACTAGATGAAAATGCATAGAAATTTTTGGGGTAAGTATTTGGTACCGTAAGTCTCTCGTATATATACAATATATATATTTTTCAATCAAAGATATGTCAGTGTAAATGAGCTGAGCGTTAGTTTTCTAAGAAAACGTCGTTAAACTATGTTACACGAATCACACGTGCACCACTCTTTTACAAAAATATGTCCGCCATGTTTTCTTCAGTGAACGAAATAAAGGAGTATTTTACGTTAGATTTCCTTATTGTAGAGTACGATTGACTTTCTAATCTAAATAAAGCATCACATTTTTATAACATCCCACTGTCCGATCTCTCTGATCACTTATCGATCACTCACAATTACAAAATAAAACCAATGTGTCATCAAATTTATCAAATTACACGGCTTCATGGACATCACGGCCTACTAACATTTTTGTAATCATGCGCCAACCAAACAAATGATGAAAGATCGGGACTTTTTCAAAGGTATGTTTTATTTCCTGTAATTTTCTAATATTCTATCCTTTAAACAACCGAATTGTATGCACAGAAATAACGAAAAATTTATGCAATATAGCTTTTAATTAAAGTTTGGACCTATCTTTTTCCAGCTCGACTACAGACATGTATATGTCACAAACCCGGCCTGTCCTCGACATCAGTGTCAAAGGTTACTAGAACATAAATACAATAAATAAACAACCACTTACTATGTTCTTGTAAGTCCTGTAAGATGAAACTGCTCTTGTTTATACATTCATATATATATTCCATATCGGGAACATAGACAATCACAAGTCGATCCTTACCACGAACATGAAAACAGTTACTTTTATGCCTTTGTTTACATTTCAAACATGACGATTCACGTATTACGTTCAAGAACGTAAATTTCGTGCTTTCCGACCCACATGGTGTGTAAACTTTTTGTATTTAAAAGTATGGTGTATTCGGCAAACCATTTGTAATTTCCGACGTGGTAAATATCATTGAACGAAATTTAATTGAATATTTATGTTTTATACTTGCAAAAGAAAAACTTGATGGTCCATGGGATCAGAAAATCACTTGAGGTGTGAAACTTTTCACGTAAGGAAGCCATCCAAATGAGGTTAGTGTCTCGATCTAGGTACTAGTCTGAGCCGCAAAAAAATGTCTGGAGGGGCCCCTGGAGCCTTTCCCCACCTGTCCAACAAAACTTGGAAAAAGTTCATTGTGTTGTTTCGGTGTTACTCTCAATAAAACAAAATAAACATTGTTCCCGTTTTTGTTTGTTTGTTTGTTTATATTTTTATATAAATGAATATACAAAAAGGGTTTGTTTGTTTGTTTCAGTGCAACGTCAAAATCTAATATTACAATTATAGGCCTATATCAACAGTGAACGCCACATGCATTATATTTTCACGAGGGGTTAATGCTTTAATCTTACAGGTAAAACAAACATATTCCTAATGTATAAAAGGTAAAGTTAAAGTGGAATTATATGCATTTTTCAAGTAAAAATCAAGCTTAAATAGATGTGCATGTAAAAAGGATGGAGGACATGATAGCTTTTAACCCAACATACCAAACTCTTCCTGTTACCAGTACAAAATAATAAGTTTCCAAATATGACTTTTCTTATTTATACTGGGGCAGTCTTTTTAAAAAAAAACCCATCAAACTGCAAGCAGGAGTTGCTTCCCTTCTACTTCAGAAATTTTCATTTTCAGGTAAGGGAGATCATTGCGCAGAAGATTGAAAAAAAATATCTATTATTTTATCAGTCCGATTTCTTTATTTTTAAAGCATCAATTTCAAATATTAATGGGGCATTACCGTTAATTTAACACATCTAAATGCACAGCAACCGACAACTGCTTTTATAGAACACTCACCCAAAACACACTATATGCAGTATTAGATGCGCATAATGCCACTTTAAATTATGTTAAGTGTAAAAAGTATATATTCACAGTGCAAATCATCCATGCTAAATAATACGTACGATATGTTTGCTTTCTCACAGTCTAACATGTCAGAAATGATTTATTCGATTTTTATCATAGAGTTCTAGTTTATTTTTAACCTTAAATTAAAGCAAACGTGTCCAATATAATTTGAAGTTTAGTAGGTTGTAGCATTCTCTAGGTCAAGGGTATTTTATTACCTTCTGTAGTCAGTCTTTATCTATTGTAAAAAAACTCTTTTTTAACTAAAGTGGAAAATTTCAGGTACTTGAAAATGCAGCTTTCTAGATTCTAGATGTCATTTGTCAGACATACCTTGTAAATAAATAATATTATTACAAAATTAATACTGCTATTTCTTTTGTTGCACTTTGCGGACTTATGATATATATATCACAATTCCTGCAAATGAGCATTACGTAAACGCTCAGGCCCTTCTCGCACAGCATACCTATAGTTCGGACTTCTTTCATGTGTAAAGCCATGTGCACAGAAATGACAAATTTTGCCAACACCTGGTAAATTGTAATGTGTTTTTCAGAAAAGTAATAAACGGAAATAGAAAAATAGCTTTCAGCTCATTTACACGGATAGTTTAGCTTCATTATTTATGTTTTAGTTTTTCGCAGTTATGACGATGACATAGAATACTTACCCCAAAAAATTGTGACACGAACATACTGATAACTTCAGCACTTCATGGTTTTGATGTATTGTCACATTGGAATAACGTTTGTTTTACAGTAACTTCGAAATTCCGCAGAAATAATATCATGTACCCCACCCACCTAATTCATAATTTCAAAATAGCATAGGCCTTAATGAGATAGTTTATCACTATTCTGGATACACAATTTACTTAGGACCACGAATGTCACTGTTTCTGCTTTTACCATACTTATTTTTCATTACAGTAAAGTTCTTGTTTTTTTGTACATGTAAATTGAAGAGGAGTATTCTGCAGTGAAATTCTACACCACCCAATTTGTTTAAAGTTTTCCTAGGAATTCCCAGTTTGTCGGCCACATGTGTACAGTCTAGAAGAATTTCTATTCGCTGTGACGTTTTCAGTGAAGTCCAGTTGTTCAAACCCAATGTTTGTAATTCAAACAACATGTCGGATAAGACTGGTTCCCGAATATTGTGTAGGGTTGGACAGTCAAGAAGAAAATGTTCAACGGTTTCATTGTCTGTATAACACAACTGGCATACTAGATCTATTGGTTTGTAGCATGTAGGTACCGGTAAGCAATTTAAGTTTCACTGGTATTCAGGCGTAATCTCTAAATGAGTTAGTTTGTATACTTAATGAAGGATGTGGCTTTCTAGGAACAAAATAGTTAGTGTTCAGAAACCTGATAGAATGATGGTACTTTGCTATACTCAAGATCTCTTCCTTCCACTGTTTATTTACCGAGTCATTCACTGTTTTCTTCCAGATATATTTATCAACGGGATTACACAGTAAATCATCAATACTACCCAGTTCATACTTCCAAAAAAGTTTCTTTATTTCAATGGACCAGATGTTACTTTTTACAGATTTAACAGTTAATTGCCTTTCAGCTATTTCTTTTTCGACAGAGTTATCAGGCTGATGACATACATTGTTGAATAGTGTTAGAGCTTTTTTTGTGAATTAATTAAGGCTTCTATTGGAAGAAAACCGCTCAAGATATAGACAGCCGAGTCTGTCGTATTTTGTGGAACAGATAAAATTTGCTTCAGTAGTTTCTTTTAGAAGACCTCAATCTTATCCATCTGTTGTTTATTTGGCAAAATAACTTCGAGTCCATATGTGAGCACTGGGATAGCATACATTTGTATCAGGTGAAGACAGGTGGCAGGATCAAGCCCGTTATGTCCATGAAGACCACTTGGCATAAAACTGTAGTGTTCTTCTGGCTTTCAGAATATTGCGCTCAACATTTTCTTCAGCTGTACGAGATACAGTTTTAGACCTCAAGATACCGAGGTGTGTTCTAAGATCAACGTTTGGTATTTCTGTATTATATATAAGGAACTGGCTTAAGTCTTAACTTTTATTTTTGAAGTTTTTTTGGCTTTACAAGCAGAGCTTCTGTTTTTTGTTGGTTGTAGGGTGTGCCGCTCTTGATTAGCAAAATATTCAGCCATACTTATGAGAGTTTGAGTTTCAGTAGAAGAAGCAGAGTTGATTGTTACATCATCTGCACAAGCACTAGCATTACATCTTGTCGTACCAATGGTGTATCCCATACAGGTAGACTGTATGTTGTTTAACAGTGGATTTACATAGACTCTGTAGAGGTCGGTGCTAAGAATTCCACCTTGACGCACTCCTTGGGAAACTGGAAATTTTTCAGAGAGGTGTCCTGACCATTTTACAACGCTTTGTGTTTCTTCGTGTAGACTATGTATGAGTGACCAGTGCTTATCCTGCATGGACTCCTGCTTGATATACACGACGAAGGAGGTTATTATGGTTTACCACATCAAAAGCTGCTTTGGCATCTAGGAAGACATAGTTAATGTTTTTATTATGATCTTTGCTGTCCCTTGATATTTCTTCAACAATAAGTGCTGCATGGAGAGGGGAAGTGTTGGTAGTGAATCCGCGTTGGTATGTATTCTGATGGAGTTCCATTACCGGTGCCACTCTGTTTCCACTAATTTTACAGTTACAGGCAGAACAGTAATTCCTCTGAAGTTACTAGCTTCTGTTTTATTATTACCTTTATTTTTGAATACCGGAGTCAACAGCCCTAACTTAAGAACATCTGGAATAGCTCCAGTTTCAAATATTGCGTTAACTATTTTAAGGATTTGGTTGTGTAATAAGACACCTCCATGTAGAATACTTTCGATTGTGAGCCAGTAATAATCAGGCGACTTTCCTCTGTTTACAGATTTCATAGCTGCTTGTAGTTCCTCCATACTAACAGATTTAATTTCAGATTCAGTTGTGTAAACCATAGTTTTTATATGTTGAACTTCTAGATTCACCATACTGTTATATAATTATATATGTTGTCTTGTTCATAATCTTGAACTTATCCACTTGTAAGTCTAAATATCAGGAAATTTACAACTAATATTTACTAAAAATCACGTACAAGAATAAAGTTACTAAGGTACAACATGGCGTGCGGAGTTATAATTTAATGATCTCCTATCCCGGGTCCCGATCCCAGGTTTTAGACCTTGCATCGACGCCATCTTCGACTTTCGTGTGTTTCTAATTTTTGGATTTGTAAGTAGATATACACAATAGCCGGAAGCGTTGAAAAAAAATCGTGTATATTAAACTCAGTTTTAGTTAGCATGATGTAGATCTACATCCGAAAGAATTGGTATTGTACATTGACAGTTCTACCAGTTATAAGTCACTCTTGATTGGTCATCGTTTCTTCCGGAACGGCCCACGGCCCGGCACGGGTAGAATTCGGCATAATTTCCTTAAATTAATTATCCAGTAAAGTAAATCTGGAATATATATTTGGCTCAAAGAATTGTCCGAAACATCCCTACAACTAGAGAGTGTAATTTCACATGCAATGCAACATGTCAAGTCTTTAGTTAGTTTTTTATTTATAGATTGAATGGAATCCCAAGATTTTTATTTTTAGTAACATGTTACGATAATACCGGAATACCAAAATTTAGTACACTGGAACACCTTTTTTATGTCATTGCCTTGACAAAAAATATAAATCAAAGGCTTTAAACATAGGTTAAAAATTAAGTTTATTCAGAATTTATTTATTTTAAGCATTCTAATCTATATAATTTATTGACAGATCTCAAACAGATTATACAGTAAAGATAATAAAAGACATTCTATAATATTATATACTATAAATATCCAGTTTTGGAAAATTTTGGTCTAAAGATGTCTTGTTGGTTTTTTTCCCCAGAAATCCCAATACTACTTACTCCATACTACAAATATAATATTTCTAATTCTGTTGTCCTGTCATTATTTAATAATATGAAAGTAGGTGCTACCTAAAAGGCAGCGCTCCCATGAAAAATCACCAGTGCCCGTTAAAAATTAAAGGAGTGGTGCTGGAATTATCTGGAATTATGGATTCGTTTAGGAAGTTTATGTTCTTTAGATCTATTAAAATTATTAATGATAATTCATGATTTCTGTAGGCATGTTTTAGACTGCATCAAGATTAATTCTCGACATGTGAAAACTCTACAAATATTCTGTATATAATCAAAAGAAAGTTTGGTATAGATTAACATCTGCACCAAGATAAAGAAAAAAAAAACGTATTTGAATAATTTCTGTTATTCTTTTTAAAACGCACTGCATCAACAATTTTACATAACTTATTATCATACTGGAAACCAGTCACAAAATGATAACTGCTTCAAATTGAAAAGCTTGAACTTTGAAAATTTCAAACCTAACAGAATCTCATTAGGCCAATAGCCAAAGGAATTCTGTGTCTTTGCGTGTGAATGTTGGGCAATGAGGACTTACAGTAATGTAAAAAGTTAATGTTCCAATTCCAAATTTAATTACAATAGACTTTAGTTATACAATATTTTCAAAACTCATAATAATACAAAAAAATGAAATAAAAAAAAAAATTAAAAAAAAATCTGGCCCAGGTGAGATTCGAACTCACGATCTCTGGATTACAACGCGAACTCGCTAACTACTACACCATTGTGGAGTTATGACGTCATGAGACAAACATAAGTATATATAATAAAGTTCAGTAATGGCAGCGTGACGAAAGTCGTTTCAAAATGAAAATATTGTGTTTTATTTCTTTTTTTCTTCGTAGAAAATGTATTTAGCATTTATTTCTTATTATCAAACGCTCATTTGCATTTTTATTCAATATTCAAAGCAGTAAGCGAGACGCTTTTGTCAACCGTAAACAGTAAGCGTCTACTGACGTCTTTACTGATTAATTACTATGTGCATAGTGTACTTGAAAAAATCCGAACAACACCGATTCCAAAAAGTACCACGAATTTTCAACTCGATAGTATACACAATTAGATCTCTCTATTCATTTTCTTTTTCATACGTTTAACCGTAATGCGACGCTATCGGCGCCGCTTCGCGGCGCCGGTAGCTCTGCTATTACTTCTTTGGTCTTGGTAACTGTTCATTCTGAAACACAATTGAAATCACAGGCTTACAGGTTCAAGGTAACTATAATTAGATCTATATATTCTTCTTCTTCTTCAGATTACTACACTCCTTCATTTTCATATTAGCATTGTGTGTAGAGAAAAAATGCTGCATACTATTAGAATTGTACAAGTTAAAGCATACCAAAAGTTCCTTCTGGGACACATCTGTACTGTATAAAGGGTAGGCCTAAAGTGCGAAAATAAGGTTATTTTCGCGAAAATAAAATTTTTTTACGAAAATAAGCCATATATTTTTTATTATCCCCCCCTTGAAAAAGGAGGGGTATATTGTTTTGCAGATGTCGGTCGGTCGGTCGGTCGGTCGGAATGTAGACCTATCCGTTTCCGGATGATAACTCAAGAACGCTTGGGCCTAGGATCATGAAGGTTGGTCATCACCAGTAGATGACCCCTATTGATTTTGAGGTCTGTATTTCAAAGGTCAAGGTCACAGTGACCCTGAATAGTAAAACGGTTTCCGGATGATAACTCAAGAACACTTGGGCCTAGGATCATGAAAGTTGATAGGGAGGTTGATAATGACCAGCAGATGACCCCTATTGATTTTGAGGTCAGTATGTTAAAGGTCAAGGTCACAGTGACCCTGAACAGTAAAACAGTTTCCGGATGATAACTCAAGAACACTTGGGCCTAGGATCATGAAAGTTGATAGGGAGGTAGGTAATGACCAGCAGATGACCCCTATTGATTTTGAGGTCTGTATGTTAAAGGTCAAGGTCACAGTGACCCTGAACAGTAAAACAGTTTCTGGATGATAACTTGAGAACGCTTAGGCCTAGGGTCACGAAAGTTGATAGTGAGGTTGGTCATGACCAGCAGGTGACCCCTATTGATTTTGAGGTCAGTATGTCAAAGGTCAAGGTCACAGTGACCAGGAACAGTAAAATGGTTTCCAGGCAATAACTCAAGAACACTTGGGCCTAGTGTCAGGAAAATTGATAGTTAGGTTGGCCATGACCAGCAGATGACCCCTATTGATTTTGAGGTCATTAAGTCAAAGGTCAAGGTCACACTGGCCAGGAACAGTTAAATGGTTTCTGATCTTCTTGTCCAAAACCATAGGGCCTAGGGCTTTGATATTTGGTATGTAGCAAAATCTAGTGGTCCTCTACCAAGATTGTTCAGATTATTTCCCTGGGGTCAAATATGGCCCCACCCCTAGGGTCACATGGTTTATATAGACTTATATAGGAAAAAAAACTTTGAAAAACCTCTTGTCCAAAACCACAAGGCCTAGGGCTTTGATATTTTGTATATGGCATCATCTAGTGATCCTCTACTAAGATTATTCAAATTATTCCCCTAGGGTCAAATATGGCTCCGCCCTGGGGGTCACATGGTTTACATATACTTATATAGGGAAAAACTTTGAAAATCTTCTTGTCTAAACTGCAAAGTCTATGGCTTTGGTATTTGTAATGTAGCATCATTTAGTGGTTCTCTACCAAGTTTGTTCAAGTTATCCCTCTCGGGCTCTCGGGTCAAATATGGCCCTGCCTCAGAGGTCAAATGGCTCATATAGACTTATATAGGGAAAAACTTAGAATCTTCATGTCCATAACTTACATCATTCAAATTTGGACCACATGTATAGTTTTGAGTGGCAAGATGAACCTTGACATGAGTTGACCTTGATCTTGACCTAGTGACCTACTTTCACATTTCTGTACCTACAGCCTTCAAATTTGGACCACATGCATAGGTTTGTGTACTGAAAAAAACTTTGACCTTGTTATTGACCTAGTGACCTACTTTCACATTTTTGAAGGTACAGGTTTCAAATTTGGACCACATGCATATTTTTTTGTTCCAAAATAAAATTTGACCTTGATTTTGACCTAGTGACCTAGTTTCACATTTCTCAAGCTACAGCCTTCAAATTTGAACCACAAGCATACTTTGTGTACAGAAATGAACTTTGATCTTGAGATTGACCTAGTGACCTACTTTAACATTTCTGAAGGTACAGGCTTCAAATTTGGACCACTTGCATAGTTTTGTGTTCCGAAATAAAATTTTACCTTGATTTTGACCTAGTGACCTGCTTTCACATTTCTCAAGCTACAGCCTTCAAATTTGAACCACATGCATAGTTTTGTGTACTGAAATGAACTTTGATCTTAAGATTGACCTAGTGACCTACTTTCACATTTTTGAAGGTACAGGCTTCAAATTTGGACTGCATGCATATCTTTGTGTTCTGAATTGAAATTTTACATTGATTTTTATCTATTACCTGCTTTCACATTTCTCAAGCTACAGCCTCCAAATTTGAAGCACATGCATAGTTCTGTTTACCGAAATGAACTTTACCTTGAAATCTAGTGACCTGCTTTCACATTTCTCAAGCCACCGCTTTCAAATTTGGACCACGTACACATTGTTTTGTACCTAAATGAAATTTGACCTTGATTTTGACCTTGAGCTAGTCTTGAAATTTGGAACATTCAAAAATGGCTCAGTGGATGGTGCCAAGATCAATCTGTAATCTCTTGTTAGGTTAATAGGTTAAAGGTCAAGGTCAGATTTAACTAGAATGGTAGTACTTTTGTTTACAGTGAGCATATAATTTCTGTTCCTTGTGCAATTACTAAATGCATCAAGGGGGGCATTTCGTGTTCGACGAGCTCTTGTTATATATCTAATTAAAATTTATTTTATATCATTATATAGAGACGATCATTTGACACTTATAAAACAAAACTAAACGATTTTAGTCCAACAATTAGGAAATTATTAGCGATTTTAATTAACATGCATCAAAATCGCTTGCGAAAATAACTTTTTATGTGCGAAAATAAGTTATATTTTATTTATTTATTACCTAAATGAACTTTAGTTTATATCATCATAAAGATACGATCATTAGACACTAATAAAGCAAAATTAAGTGATTTTAGTCCAATAATTAGGAAATAATTAGCGATTTTAATTAACATGCGTCAGAATCGCTTGTGAAAATAACTTTTTATATGCGAAAATAAGCTATATTTTTTTTTATCTAATTCAATTTTAATTTATATCATTACATATAGACGATCATTAGACACTTATGAAGCAAAAATAAGTGATTTTAGTCCGATAATTACGAAATAATTAGCGATTTTTAATTATCATGCGTCAAAATCGCTTGCGAAAATAACTTTTTATGTGCGAAAATAAGCTATATTTTATTCATTTAATATCTAAATGAACTTTAATTTATATCATTATAAAGATACGATCATTAGACACTTATAAAGCAAAATTAAGTGATTTTAATCCAATAATTAGCGATTTTAATTAACATGCGTCAAAATCGCTTGCGAAAATAACTTTTTATATGCGAAAAAAAGCTATATTTTATTTATTTATTTATCTAATTCAACTTGAATTTATATCATTATATAGATACGATCATAAGACACTTATGAAGCGAAAATTAATGATTTTAGTCCAACAATTTTATGAAATAATTAGCGAAATTTATTAACATACCTCAAATCATAACGAAAATAACTTTTTATATGCGAAAATAAGTTACTGAAATTTGGTAGACTAATGATAAGATAGAGATCGATTATATGAAGAAAGAAATATTTTCATAATAGTCGTACTTTTCTTTGAAGTATATACACCAAAGCGTTACCCGATGTCAGCACAATCGCTTGATTGATTGTTAATTGCAATGCGCATTGCAGATAATATACACGTGCTTTATATAAACAAACAATTAATCAAGGTGTGATAATCCAATCAAAAGTGATATGTTGTTTGTAGTAGCAATTAAAGGGAACAATGGAGAGAAATATTATTATATACCATATTATTTCAAAGAGACATAAATCGTTATTTTGTATGATATAAACTATTTTTCTATGTATTTTACGGAAATTTCACCAAAAAAAAGTAATTCTTATTCCCGTTTATTAAAATGCGAAACCTGCATCTCTCTGCATATATAAATATATATATATAACGTTTTCCTGTTTATGATTGTAAATATTAAAATCATAAACTACTTTGAATAACATTACAAATATTTATATTTGGATGAAACCCATTGAAATGAGATGCATGTATCATTCATAAAAAAAAAAAATAATAAAAAGAGATTTAAAATATGTAACTTTATTAAAGTTATTTTCGTAGTTAAAATCCCCGTAATCTAATACATAATTCCCGTTATTTTCGTTAATAATTCCCGTTATTCTCACTAAAAGATAAAAATGATTGATTTTTCACATAGAGGCATTAACTGTTATAGTCTTTAAGAAAGTAAAAGAAGATATTTAAAAAAAAAAGTTTAAACGATATGGCTTATTTTCGCAATTATTACTGCTATTATCGTAATTGAAATCAGTGCGGCTGACACATAAATGCTTACTATTTCGTTATTATAAGATTCAAATTAATCATTTTCCGTATAGGGGCATGTATTGTTATAGTCTTTAAGAAAGTTAAAGAAAAATATCTAAAAAATAAACTGATATAAAAGAAATAGCTTATTTTCGCATTTATTTCGGTTATTTTCGTAAGTAAAATCAGCGCTGTTGGCATATAAATGATGATTATTTCTTTATTATTGGATAAAAATCACTCATTTTTCATATGGAGGAATGTGCTAATATAGTCTTTAAGAAACTAAAAAAAAAAGAATTTAGAAAAAAGAACTGATATAAAATATATGCCTTATTTTCGCATTTATTACGGTTATTTTCGTAATTGAAATCAGTGCGGCTGACACATAAATGCTTACTATTTCGTTATTATAAGATTCAAATTAATCATTTTCCGTATGGGGGCATGTATTGTTATAGTCTTTAAGAAAGTTAAAGAAAAATATCTAAAAAATAAACTGATATAAAAGAAATAGCTTATTTTCGCATTTATTTCGGTTATTTTCGTAAGTAAAATCAGCGCTGTTGGCATATAAATGAGGATTATTTCTTTATTATTGGATAAAAATCACTCATTTTTCATATGGAGGAATGTGCTAATATAGTCTTTAAGAAACTAAAAAAAAAAAGAATTTAGAAAAAAGAACTGATATAAAATATATGCCTTATTTTCGCATTTATTACGGTTATTTTCGTAATTGAAATCAGTGCGGCTGACACATAAATGCTTACTATTTCGTTATTATAAGATTCAAATTAATCATTTTCCGTATGGGGGCATGTATTGTTATAGTCTTTAAGAAAGTTAAAGAAAAATATCAAAAAAATAAACTGATATAAAAGAAATAGCTTATTTTCGCATTTATTTCGGTTATTTTCGTAAGTAAAATCAGCGCTGTTGGCATATAAATGATGATTATTTCTTTATTATTGGATAAAAATCACTCATTTTTCGTACGGAGGAATGTGCTAATATAGTCTTTAAGAAACTAAAAAAACCGAATTTAGAAAAAAGAACTGATATAAAATATATGCCTTATTTTCGCATTTATTACGGTTATTTTCGTAAGTAAAGTCAGCGCGGTTTGCATATAAATGATGATTATTTCTTTACTATTAGATAAAAATCGCTCAATTTTCGTATGGAAGCATATACTAATATAGTCTTTAAGAAACCAAAGAAAGAATTAAAAAAAATAAAGAAATTAAAAATATATGGCTTATTTTCGTAAAAAAATCTTATTTTCGCGAAAATAACCTTATTTTCGTACTTTAGGCCTACCGCTGTATAAATATATAAAATGACCATCTTGTAAAATTTTGGTTGCAATGCCTGTTTTATACTGCCAAAAAATATCAGGTAAGTATTTACGCTAGTTATGTAACATAAATTGTTAAATCCAACAACAAAATAAATCTGTTACCTCTTTCAGTAAAGTAAATATGGCAATAAGACATTGACTATAGTATATTCATTCATGATTCTCCTTAAGCTGTAACCTGATAAGCCCAAGTAGTCTCTCTGATAGCAGACGGCTAGATGATAGTTAGTTAACATTATGAGCTTCTTTTAGAGTATACACATTGTATTTTTATATATTAAAGTGACCTGGTTTCTTTCATCTGTTCCAAAGATATCCCATCTGGCCTGGAATTTGTTACAAATAATTAGAGGGTCGCAATGGGGTTTGTTTTCATATATTAACCATGCATTTGAAGGGAACGATAATATTTGGTTGTTTACATTTAAATTTGCTGATATATGTCTATCTGGTGAATGTACATAATTATGTTATGTTCAGGAGGAAATAAAAGAATCAATTAATCATCCTCTGGTATTGTGTGACCCATGGATTCCCCCCAATTGAGAAAGAATAGTTTAACGTCAGAGGTTATTTCTAAGGTCACAGAGTTTTATTGGCCGGCTTGTAATGACAACAGCTTTCGGTATCAGTAGCTCAGTCAAGTGTGACTTATTAAACGGTAATATTCCTTCTCAAGAGAAGGAATAATTATTTCATTAAAATTTTAGAAGTCTTGCATATTTATTGTTGATTTATGTCTTGTTTACAAGTATTTAATAACACAAGATTTTGCTTAGCAAAAGTTTCCTTCAACTATGTTCTAGCGGCCATATGCAATACTATGTCTTTTAAGAAAAAACATTTTTTGATGTTTAATAGATCTGTGTCGGTGATGAAAAAACTCTCTTGGTTACTTTATGTGTATTTGACCGCAATATTATTAAACTCAGTAGATATTAATTCTTCAACATTTAACATGTTCATGTTTTGAAACGATTTTATTGATTCATTGAACTCGGTTAATTATTGAGAACCAAACATTTTTTTCTCTATCAAAATTAAGTAAATCCCAAACTTGTTGATTTCTTCTGATTGGCTAACATTCTCCAAAATTTATTTTGATTAGTTCTCTTTACACCATTTTGATAGGTCAGTTTAGTAAAGCAAAATTTTTGTTTGTGTTAATTTTCTTCATTCGGTATTTTTCTAGATCACATCGTAAAAATTTAGTTTTTCCCACCCACCCATAATATAGATCCCTATAAACCATGTGAAATTGTTTATATGTCAGTTGTGTTTAAGTGGAACTTGTGTTATGTTACATGTTCAGATATTGGTATATTGTGGTATTTAATAGTTGATATTAATATCAATATTTAATTATAAATGCTATATAGTGAGTATATAATCAAATATTGACATGATTATCCTACTCAGAAATTAAAAAATTGGTTACTACCACTTTAGTTATACAGAATAGTGTTTGAGGTAACGATTAATATAAATATGTCTTAAGTGGTTACTTTGTGATTTGTATTGTATTAATTAATATATCATGATCTAAATTGCACCTATTAAAATTCTTATATTCTACTCTGGGTCCTAATTATTTATATCTATTTCTCTTAAATAATTAAACAGAAAAATAGGTGATCCTATACTGTACAGTATAAACAGTCAGGGGTGTAACTGTTTCAAGTTGTCACAGTTTATAACCCATTTATTGCCTTTACTTTCATAACTTGTTTCAGTTATCATAAAATATTACAAAGCCCTCCTGTGTCAATTCCTCATTTTGAATGTGACTAATGCAATCATTTCCTGAATCCTTGGCCTTTTATCTTTCCAGCTATACAGTAAATTTTTTTATGTAAGGCTGATAAAGTCTTACGCAAATGGTTTTAAAGCTATAAAACTCTTAACATCCCATTATGCTCATCTGGTCATGATCAGACTAAAAGAGAATTTGATAGTTTGCTACTAATTACACTTTAAAAGTCACTTTGTGAGAACAGCAAAAAGGCTTTTTTTGAATAACTTACCTGGGTTATCTATATTTTATAACTAATACAGGTTATCAAATGCTTGAAAAAGTAACTGAAATAGGTTACATAACTTAAAACAGTTACACCCCTGACTGATAAACCTAGGTTAAACATAAACCTGAGCTTTATGTATGTGGGATTTCATATTTGCTTATTAAAGTCTTCAAAACATGCATATATACACACAGAAATTTTACACATAATTATGTGACAAATGACTATTATACGCCCGTTTGAAAAACGGGACGTATTATGGGAACGCCCCTGGTGGGCGGGCGGGCGGGCGGCGTCCACAGACCTTGTCCAGAGCATATCTTCTACATGCATGAAGGGATTTTGATGAAACTTGGCACAGTTGTTCACCATCATGAGACGGAGTGTCATGCGCAAGAACCAGGTCCCTAGGTCTAAGGTCAAGGTCACACTTAGAGGTCAAAGGTCAAATTCAAGAATGACTTTGTCCGGACCATATCTTCTTCATGCATAGAGGGATTTTGATGAAAGTTGGCACAATTGTTCATCATCATGAGAAGGAGTGTCTTGCGCAAGAACCAGGTCCCTAGGTCTAAGGTCAAGGTCACACTTAGAGGTCAAAGGATACAAGAATGAAAACTTTGTCCGGAGCATTTCTTCTTCATGCATAGAGGGATTTTGATATAACTTGGCACAAATGTTCACCACCATGAGGCGGAGTGTCATGCGCAAGAACCAGGTCTCTAGGTCTAAGGTCAAGGTCACACTTAGAGGTCAAAGGATACAAGAATGAAAACCTTGTCCGGAGCATTTCTTCTTCATGCATAGAGGGATTTTGATATAACTTGGCACAAATGTTCACCACCACGAGACGTAGTGTCCTGCGCAAGAACCAGGTCCCTAGGTCTAAGGTCAAGGTCACACTTAGAGGCCAAAGGTCAGATACAAGAATGACTTTGTCCGAAGCATTTCTTCTTCATGCATGGAGGGATTTTGATGTAACTTGACACAATTATACACCATCATGAGACGAAGTGTCATGCGCAGTTCCCTTCTTTCGAATTACTTCCCTTTGTTGTTACTATAAATAGCTTATATTGTAACTTTTTCATTACTAGTCGTAGGGAAAAATCGAGACCACTTTTCTGTAGTACAACATGCATGCTACATCCAATTTTGAGGTGTATTTTGACCAGTCTCTACCTGGTAAAGATTTTTGTGAGGACTTACAATTTTTTTTTTGATTTTTTTTTTTTTTTTTTTTTTTTAAGATTAACTTCCCTTAGTTGTTACTATAAATAACTTATATTGTAACTTTTTTATAATTGACCGTAGGGAAAAACCAAGACCACTTTTCTGTGGTACAACATAGATGTTACTTTCCAATTTTAGGTGTATTTTAAGGTATCTCTACCTGGTAAGGAGTTTTTTTGTGGACTTAGAAAAACAAAACACTTAGTTATTACTAAACAACCACAAAATTAAAATTCCATTTGCAAATACAGGTGCTAGAGTAAAGAAATTTGCTCTGACGGGCGTATATTGTGACATTCTTGCACTCTTATTTCATTATGTGATCATTTGGCAGGAGTCTATTTTTAGATCAAGCATATTCATTACATTAATCTCTATTCCACTTTATCAAATATTCAATGCAGGTGTTAATACTGTAACGATTACTGAATGCATAAAGGGAAGTAATTCCATTAATATGCAAATTTGTAAACCTGTCAATTGTCATTGGAGTAAAATGACAGTATATCGTTGCAATAAATCACCTTTGGTGATTAGCTAGCTTTTCACCGACAGGATTTGTGTGTGTCTGTCCGTGTGGATGCCAGTACATGGCACTAAAACGTTACAAATGGTGGCAGCGGTGGGATGAAGTCAACTGCCTTACCCATGCATTTCCTAGGCCAAATCTTGTGTGTGTCTGTCCGTGTGGATGCCAGTACATGGCACTAAAACGTTACAATACTCTATACAAATTATTGTCCCTTGTCAACCTCTTTGTTAATAATTTGCATTTCACAATAGATTGTCTTAGAGGTGCAGGAACACACATTGGCATTGAGGGCGTTTGTAATGAATATGCATGTTTCCAAAATGACAGTGCCCTACTGGTAATCAGATTCCTTTGACAGTACCCTTGTATCCATTACCTGCTCAGTTAAGTGTGAAATGTTGACCATAAGTACATATGCATATAGCCATTCTAGAATTAGGAGAGACTAACATATAACAGTATCATGTAAAAACACATTTTAAGGTTTAGGAGTATATCACCAAAACACAGAAATATTTTATAAACGAATAACGTCGTTACCAATATTTTACTTAACCATTACATGTTCTGCCGTACTGTCCCGTACTGAAAATATTCTGAAAAAGTTGTCCCCCTTTGAAAATGAATGCCATTTGTAAAGAAATAAAAATAAACAATTGCTGAAAACTGTGTTCCACTTAGTTACGTGAAATTTCAACACTCGCATGCTATTGCAAATGAATCAAAACAAACATGTGTAACAGTTCTTTTGAAAATGGTGAGTTTTTGAAGGCGTTTGACTGCCCGGAAGTGGAGCCCCTTTAGGCAGTCCTTTTTTTCGGAATTCAATGTTTATATTAGTATACTGACACTTGTTTTGTTGTTTTTGTAATGATAGCGTGTATATTACTCTACAAAACAAGTGTCAGTATACTGATATAAGCACTGAATTCCGAAAAAGGACTGTCTAAATAGGCCCCACTTCCAGACAGTCAAGCGCTTTTAAAAACTCACCATTTTCAAGGAACTGTTACACATGTTTGTTTTGATTCATTTGCAATAGCATGCGAGTGTTGAAATTTCACATAACTAGGTGGAACACAGTTTTCAGCAATTGTTTATTTTTATTTCTTTACAAATGGCATTCATTTTCAAAGGGGGACAACTTTTTCAGAATATTTTCGGTACTGGACAATACGGCAGAACATGTAATGGTCAGGTAAAATATTGGTAACGATGTTGTTCGTTTATAAAATATTTCAGTGTTTTGGTGATATACTCCTAAACCTTAATATAGTTGGGTAGATGTATTTGTTTTCATTTTCAATATCTTTTCACAGAATTTTAAATGTACTTTTCCAGTTTCTTTGGTCTAAGAATGGCCTCAAATTTCACATGAGTAATTCAGTAAAGATCAGACAAAAGTATGAAATAGCTGACATTATATTTTAGGACTCAAGTCAAATTCCTTACATTTACACAAAAACACGATATATATGAACTGATTTTAAAATAAATGTACGGTAGTCACACATTTAGAGACAAACTTACTTGCATACTTTAGTGTTCTACTTGATGGCTAAAAATCTTGAATTTACAGACCATATTCATTATAAAAGAGTGAAATGTTGTTTCTTTTGGACATAGAAATGTGTTCCTAGTTATTTGCAACATCTCACACTTATCAGAGTTGAATTATATGGACTGGTTTCCGCTGTTTAAGAGTTTGCTGATCATTTTGTAAAGTTTGAGTGTCTTATTAGGATTTGACTTTTAGATATACAATGTACTGTAGTGTTAAACGTATCTGCAAACAGTTTTACTTTGCTTTTTGTGGAGGAAAAGACAAGGACCTTTCTGAACCTCAGATAGGACAGGTAGAGTATCTGAAGTGCAGCCGTCTTCTACAACTGTGTGTGGTCATTTGAATTAAGAATGATTTAATTTACCTTAATGCCAAAAGGGTGGACTCCTTTGTGTTACAGTTATTGTGATAGTCTTGTCAAATGCTTTACTTTCACTTTCAAGGTTGTCAAAAACTGTATGTTACATTTGTAACTCAATCTTTTATTTAATCAAAATTATGCACCTTTTTGACTTAGAAATTTTGTGACTGTTTTGCAGGTAAACATATTTCACAGAAAGTGTATGACCAAATGTTTTTAAATTCAACATACATCTTAGAAACCACATTGCAAGTTTCATATATCTATCTTACATTTTAGCAAAACTATGTTCCTTTTTCATTTGATTTTGGTGAAAGTTTTGTATTCACTATTGTATGCAGTTTTCTTAGGCCCAGTTGTACTGAATGCTTTCAAACTCTTCATAGGTCTTTAGCATTTATGAAATGACCATTCTGAGCCAAATTCCATATCTCCGACTTACAGTCTGTAAAGTTACGCCCCTTTTATATCACATAAAATTTTACTACTCATCCTCTACTAGTACAGACACAGAGCGATTTAACAAGAGGGACAGAGTGAGGTAAAGACCCCATAACAGAGTAAGAGAGAGACAGACCTGTATGGCTAACTTAGCCTAGCTGTTTACGAATAGTCTGGTTGCTTATTAAACGTGCATGGTGTTTAGCACCGATACACGCAAAGCTGATTCCAGTCTAGTCTTTGTTAGTTGGGAGACATTGAAGAACATCTCAGTAATTTCCATTTCCTGGACCAGGATTCGAACCAAAGACCTCTGGACTGACAGTTAACCTTGTTACAACTAGACACCCCCACCTCCCCCTGTGTTGTCATCTGACAGCTGTTGTTGTCACTTTGTGGTATGTAAGGATATTTTTAAGGCGGTCAATCTAATTTTGGTCATGTAGTGGATTTGTTCAAAACTTTTACCTCTGATCACTTTATTGCAGTTAGCCATTGAGTGCTTGATATATATGTTAGACTTTAACTTCAGATAATTTTTTAAAAGTTAGATTTTCTACCCTGGTTGCCTTACCAAGATAGAATCAGTTGAGCCTAGATATTGATTTGACTTTGCCTATAAGAAATGAAGTGAATATTATCAATCTCATTAGATTTGTCAAAGATTTGCATTAACAGTTAAATCTTTAGCATATAAACCAAGTAGAAGTGCAAGTAAGGTAACTATTATTACTGTAACATTTTAGTGCCACACAAATCCCATCGGTGAAAAGCTAGTTCATCACCAAAGGTGATTTATTGCGCTTATATACTGTCATTTTACTCCAATGACAATTGACAAGTTTACAAATTTGCATATTAATGAAATTACTTCCCTTTATGCATTCAGTAACGATATTCAGTAATCGTTACATTACTTTTCCCTCCGAGAAATCTCGTCCCGAGATTTGGCCTAGGAAATGCATGGGTAAGGCAACTCCAGTCTGGCAGTTGACTTCATCCCACCGCTGCCACCATTTGTAACGTTTTAGTGCCACACAAATTCTATCGGTGAAAAGCTAACTCATCACCAAAGGTGATTTATTGCGCTTATATACTGTCATTTTACTCCAATGACAATTGACAGGTTTACAAATTTGCATATTAATGAAATTACTTCCCTTTATGCATTCAGTAATCGTTACATTATCTCCCTTTTGCCTTGCCTATCTTGATAGGTTGGAAATAAATTAATGCTGAAGCCACAAGCAGTTGTAAAGCTCCTTTTGAATCAGATTGTTGAAATATCCAGTTATGTATCCAAATGAAATGTAAATATTGAGATAATCTTTAATTCTAAAGGGGGATAATTTACAAGACTTTTAAATGAAATAATACAATTCAAATAGGGATACAACTAGAAATAATATTTTGTTTCTATGACTGAAGCTTGAATAATAATAAATCCACACAAAGTAAAATTTTACCACCTATAAATCTCTAATTCTTTGTGACATTTCAATTTTCTCCTTACAGAAAGTTCCAGTGTCTGGCAGTGGTTGTGTATCTTTTCAAGAAAGTTATTTAATATCTACACCTGATTTTGGATGCTGATCAGACTATGTATTTATAAAAAAACAAGCTGATTTAAATTGTGTGTATGAGATACTTGTACTTTAGTGAATTAGAATGGCTGCTTCAAACCAGGCAGTATATTTGATGGAAGGAGGCTATCCAAAAGAAATCTTCAGAAATGGGACTTTTGACTTAAAATACCTTTGTAATTTTTGCAATGCTATTTTGCGAGAACCAGTGCAATCATTTTGTGGCCACAGATTTTGCAAATCATGTATGGAAGCTAATATAAGGTAAATTGTTTAAGGCATATGAGCAGTCATGTTTTTAGCTCACCTGAGCATTGTTGCTCAGGTGAGTTATTGTGATCGCTTGATGTCAGGCGTCTGTTGTTGTCAACATTATCTTAATCATTTTAATGGAATCTAGGCTAAGTTTAAAAATGGGTCATCTGTTTTGTTATTCACAGTTTGATCTCAGTCTTTAATTAGTATCAGTCAGTGTATCCTGGTAAAATGATACGAGTAAAACGAAAAAGAAACTGGCCTTAAGTTATGAATGAACACTCGTCGGAAGTCTGAAATAGGATTGAACACAAGTCAGAAGTCTGAAATAGATCAATATAAATATTCTGGCTGCCCCTCTGATCAGCGGTCACCCCGCTTGCGCGGCCAAATTGTCTGTTTCCCCTGGCTGGCTGCTTAAGAGGTGTTTAGACTGTATATCAAAAATATAGAATTGACTGATTACACAGAAAAAGAGTGTAAAAAATGTAAAACAAAGAGATTAATACAGAGTACAATTTTCTGCCTTTGTAAGTACTTGGGGGCTATTGTATTGAAACTTCACACATGTCTTGCAGTCATTGCATATTGGGCCAGGTCCAATAATTCTGACTATATTTTAACAGAATTTTACCCCTTGTCTACTTAGTTCCTACTGAGGTTTTGCATGCAACTTAAAATTAAAGTATTAGGGACTATTGGATCGAGACTGCAAAGCTTATAATGTTAAGGGTCAGTGTATAAGATCACATATCTTGGGCTTGTATTTAACAGAACTATGCCCCTTTTGTACTTCATATGTAAATACTGCATGGAACTTTTGCCATTGTAAATACTTGTAAATTACAACAGGTTTTATCATTTTGACCCTTACTGTTACACAGTTGTAACAGTACTATTATAAAAGCATTTGAATAGTAGACAGCTCTTGTTATTATCTCCTTGTGTAGCAGTATGCATTTGAGCACTTGATGTACTTTAAGACTATGCTTTGTTTCTACAGTGTAAGATAGTAATTTAGCTGTGCTTTTAATTTAAATTATAAGGAAAAACGATTGACTTAATAAATATGTTAGAAAGAATAAGTGGTACAGAATATCACAGGTCTTTACACCAGAAAGGTAAATACAAGGTGCTGTAAAGTCGGTTTTAAAGAAGCTTTTAATCTAACCTTCATCAGGTTGTCACTACAAAATGATGTTGATAGTTACCAGTCTATGAAAATAGAGAGTAGATGCTTCTCAAAGATTTGACTTTAGCAGCACCAGTGATTTGCAGTAGATAAATAATATACATTAGTGGAAAAATAGCGGACATTCTGAAATAGATTTTATAACGGTGAACTGTATTTTGAGATAGCCTTAATACAGACCCTGAAATTCATTAACTTGTACATACATTACATTAGAATGAAAGTTCTACATTTTATAATAGTTATATTCAATATAATTATTGAAGTAAGTATACATGTTTAAGTTACCAGATAAATTAATATATAGTTCTTGTCAGTGAATGACATGTTAGAATTTTAAATTTATAACATGTTTATACTTTATGAAATTTGTGTTTTAAGTTCTGGTGAACAGATAAAATGTACTCAGTGTGAAAAAGAGGATGTTGAATCAGGAGATGCAAGTATTATCTCGCCAGATCAGGTAGATTAATTTTTAATTCCTTGTTTAATGTGCGGCCAAGAATTCTTTGATATTTCTTCATATGAAAAAGAAAATTGCATATTGTATTACGGATAAAAGTAACACCATATTTACTTTCCTATCAATAGAAGAGCAACATAATTATATAAATATTCCCCAGTGAATAAATAATTTCTAGCAAAATTTTGTCCTTTTGGTTGTTTCTATTTCATAGGTAAAACCTTAGATTTGCCTGAAATATAATTGTCTTTGAACCTTTTTACAGATATTTCCAGACAATGCTATCAAGAGAGAGATGTCAAAGCTTAAGGTTGATTGTGCAAATGCTAATTGCAAATGGAGTGGGAGTTTCAGACAGTATGAGGTATTGTTTCAATTATTCTCATACCTATCTGCATTTCAATATTGATAAGCTTTGAATTTGACTTTTGAAATACTTCTAAAAGAAAGGTTTCTTTATTTTAAACA
The DNA here is from genome assembly GCF_021730395.1 of Mercenaria mercenaria. NCBI lineage: Eukaryota > Metazoa > Mollusca > Bivalvia > Venerida > Veneridae > Mercenaria > Mercenaria mercenaria. The sequence continues at coordinate 2,609,390 of NC_069375.1, read as the reverse complement.
TGTTCAAGTGATTTTACTCTTCTTGTATTTAAAAAGAACCTCTGATTGCAGGAATAACCGACAGCTTTGATCATGCCAGTGATAGATATACCTATTACCTGTCTGTCACAGAAAAAAGTATGGTCCTGCATGAGCTCAGTGTGAAATAGTGAGACTCTACTTTAGGCCTGGAATGAATTCCTTGTAAAAATGACTCTTTATTTAGCTTGACCAAGTCAGTGTAATTAAGAACTAGCAAAAGCAGTAGAACAGAAGTGTGCATTAAAGATTAGGGCTGGGTACCGCCTTGAAAAAAATACCACGGTATACCACGGTTTTTTCCTAATTACCGCAGTATATACCATGGTATACCACCATATTTATCGAAAGACTTACAGCTATGGTAGTGGTCATAAAAATATGGAAAAACTCGCAGAAATACTTTATTTATTATGAGCAACAACAAAGACTAGTTACTTGACTAGAATTAAAGAAAAAAAAAAAATCTGGAATATTTACTTGACTAATGACTAGTTAGATTAATGACCCTTCGTATTTTTTACTAGCGTGTATTCGTCGGAAGACGCCATATTGTCTCTAGGGAAGCACTGGGTCACATGTATATAGGTTGCGCTTGTTTGAAGTTCGATTCGTGCACCCATTTGATAAACCAGTAACGTTTATGAAGGCTTCATCAGATTGTTTTCAAGCAAAAAATAATCAATTTAGACTCAACATTTCCATACTATTTATTTCTTTTTTAATACATGCAAATACATACTGGGATATTTTAAACTATCATCATTTAAACAAGAAGCCGGGACTCGCCGAATTTACCAGACTCAAACTAAAAGCAAGTGCGCCCATGACGTCATTCATCTATACAGAATAATCTGGAGGTTTTCGAAGGTTTTGATTGGGGATCACGCGGTCGGTCATACATGTTCAATTGCACCATTGGGTGGTTATTTTTGGAAACTAATAATAGTAGCATGAGAATTCCAGAGATATAAATAGGAAAATCATGCATGGTGTCAATTGCTGTTACGGAAGGCTACATAGACAATGTAAATCAAAAATAAACAGAAGCAAGGATAATGTTGATAAAATACCGGTATTCCCCGATGGTACCACGGTATCGTACCACAGGAAGATGATACCACGGTTACCGGTAATACCGCGCACCTCTATTAAAGATCACAAAAAAATCCTCTGTATTATACTAAGCCTGTAATTGTCCTGCTATGTTTCATCAATGTTATCTTCATAAAGGACTTTGTTTGTTAAAAAAAAATGTTTTGGTATGGTAGTGGATCTATTCTCGGTCTAAGTCTGCAATATTTGTATAAAAGAAGCAATTTATGCTATGACTGAAGGATGTTGAAATCGTACACTTTGAATACTTATTCACACAGTTGTCATTGCAGGTCCGGTTCCTTAATTACACAACATTATGCTTAAATGACCCAGATATTGGAAATGATATATTCACTTGCCATACTTTTGTTGGATAAATTACAATGAAGGTTGGAACATTTCAAAGAGAAAATTGTACGGTTACAAAAGCATGTCAAAATTGAAAGTTGTCATTACAGATAATTATGATAGACTATTCTTGTAATTTGATTTGTATATATGTATTAACAGACATTATTTATTAAAGCTAACTATGTACCTTATATGTACAATTCAGTTTTAACAAGTTTTGATGCTTGACATTGAAAAACTTCCAGTCTGTTCCCGCTCAATGATCATTGTAGACAGTTTGAACTTTGATTTTTAATATCTCTGATTTGATTAAAGTTTGTATTAACTGGTATTTTCCTCAATTTCAGGAGCATTATCATTTTTGTGAATTCAAAAAGGTGCAATGCCCAAGTTGCGGACTGAGCATTCTTCAGAAAGATATGGGGGTATGTCTGATTTTTGATACTTAAAATTGTTCTCTTGTAAGATAAGTGTTTTAAACCAAAACACAATAAAGTTATCAAAAGTTAAATGGGAAACTGGAGTGTACAAGCCACAGGGAGGCTTTAAAATTCTATAATTTTATGAATGCTTCATATCCGGGATCCCTTTTCAAAACAGTAATATGATTTTTTAGCTCACCATAGCAGGAAGTGCTCAAGGTGAGCTATTGTGACCGTTCTTTGTCCAGCGTCTGGTGTCTGTCATCCATCAACATTTGCCTTATTAATGCTAGAGGCCACAAATGAAAATCTTGTTAACACTTTAGAGTCCACAGTTTAAGTTTGAAACTCATGAGAATTGATCAGAATGTTTGTCTTGATGACCTCTAGGTCTCTTTGAATCTGGGTCATGCAGGGTCAAAAACTACGTCGCCTGGTCAGATCAAAGGAAAATCTTTTTGAAACTTGGAATGTTTGTATAGATGATCTCTAGGTCTGGTGGAGTCAAAACTAGGTCAGTAGGCCAGATCAAAGGAAAATCTTGTTGACACTCCAGAAACCACTGTTTAAAACTCATGAGAATTGGTCAGAATATTTGTCTTGATGAGCTCCAGGTTAAGTTTGAATCAGGGTCATGTGAAGTCAGATACTAGGTCACTTGGTCAAATCAGAGGAAAAACTTGTTAACAATCTAGAGGCCACAGTTGTGGCCCAATACTTATGAAACTTGGTCAGAATGTTTGTCTTGATGATCTGTAAGTCGGGTTTCAATATGGGTCATGTGAAATGAAAAACTAGGTCAGTATGCGAGATTAACTGGTGAGCTATATAGGGCCATGATGGCCCTCTTATTTCTGAAAATTGAGTCATTTGAACAATGTGATTTTTTCCAAATCTTTTCTAAATTTTTTCGCAGGTGACTTTTAGAAAAATGTTAATACCTATTAGCAGAAAATTTTAATTTGGATTTTTTCCTGGGAGATGTGGCCATTGAACAAACAATACACTCACTGCCTGTAAACAAGGTATTGCTATTGAGCAGTTGATAGAATGCAATAACATTATTATTCAATGAAAATGTAATAGCAGCATGCACATTCCTGAATTACAGGTATCACTATGTCACTCTCCATTATAAGTAATAAACATGTACGGTATAGAGATTTCATTGGCAAATTTAATTACACATGAGGCCAGAGTTCATTGATTTTTCATTACTCAGACCCACCAACAATTCTTTCTGTCCTTTTCAAAAAAAAAAAATGAAATTTTAAAAACTTTGAAAAAATGTAGATAAAAATGAGTATATATATATATATATATTGATATGAATGGATTGTAGTTATGTAACAATCATCAACAGAAAATAACAAAAGTTGAAGAAGGATTTTGATGAATTCATATTGAATTTTAGAGATTAAATCTTTTGCATCACTAATTATGCCCTCCTTCGAAGAAGGGGGGTAAATTGTTTTATATTGTTTTGCAGATATCGGTCCATCGGTCAATTGGTCAGTCAGTCCTAAGACCAATCAGTTTCTGAATGATAGTTCAAGAATGCTTGGTTCTAAGCAGATACCCCTATAGATTTTGAGGTCAATAGGTGATAAGTCAAGGTCACAGTTACCCAGAACAGTTAAACCGTTTCCGGACAATTCCTTAAGAACGCTTGGGCCTAGGATCACGGAACTTAATAGGGAGGTTGATCTTGACCAGCAGATGACCACTATTGATTTTGAGGTCAGTAGGTCAAAGGTCAAGTTCACAGTGACCCTGAACAGTTAAACCGTTTCCGGACAATTAGTTGAGAATGCTTGGGTCTAGGATCATGGAACTTAATTAATAGGGAGGTTGATCTTGACCAGCAGATGACCTCTATTGATTTTGATGTCAGAAGGTCAAAGTCTCATTGACCCAGAACTGTAGAACGTTTTTGCCAAATAGCTAGAGAAAGCTTTGGCTTAAGATCACATTTGATATGGAGGTCAATTATGACTATTATTTGACCCATAATTATGAAATAGAAAAAAAAGTGGAAATTTCACAGTTGAGTTCAAAGTCAAATGTCTAATGCACAGTGACCAGATAATATCTTTTTGCAGTTACTGTATGCATCATGAGCACTATTTAGGTTACAGTAAGTATCGAGAAGCAATTAACTGAACAAATGACATGCAACTTCACCACTGAGATCAAACTCGCAATATTACCATTGGCCTCACTGAGATGGCTCACATGCTGATATTGTTTTTAATTTAAACTTAAAATTAAACTTTCTTACAAACTAAGAAAGGGTTCATGATTCATGAAAAAGAATTCTGTTTTCCACACTCTGATTCTCAAAAAGAAGAACTTGTTTCATACAGATAGATCATTTTATGTAACTTGCATCTTAGTATTAATACTGGTACAAGTTTCAAATGGTATGCTTTTAAGTGTCACATACATGGGCTTACATTTATTTTTCCCTCAAAGTCATTTTTGTTTACTTTCACCAACGATAATTCAGCACAGGTGATTTGATTTTAGTAATACGAGGGCTCTTCAAAAATAACATCGACTATTATCTAGCTTTTAATATATACTTTTATGAAGCAAACCAAAAAATATTCTATCATGATTTGCAATATTTCTACTAACTGCACTGCTAGTTTGATGTGATTATGACCATGAAATCAGGTGCTACCGAGGGCTCTGCTTTTCAGATTATCTTTACTTCACAACAGCGGGTGTTAAGTGCTGTGTGGCGGCCGTAAAAAGTCGCCCCGACTTTATCTCAGTGTTATATTTTCTGGTCCTTCGGGAACATTGATTTCAACTCATTTAGATTTGAAGCTTGAATATTGCTTAAGCCGGTGCTAGTGGGCGTGGGCAGTGTTGCATTTTCCATTACTGCTCATGAACAGGCTCAATCAAACCGAGTCTGCAATTTTCACTGTTTGCATTGTACTCGGGGCTTCTTCAGATTATATTACACTTCCCCGAAAACAGTCACTTACATGGACCCGGCGCACGGCTATCATATTGTCGACTCACGGCCAGCATAATCGCATCAGGCGTTTTAACCAATATTGCATATTTTGCACGTGCAGGGCATGCGCACCAATATGCACTTATTAGTGTCAGAACATTTTTGGCATTACTGACGAAAGTCCTACTAGAAAAACGCATATCATTGTGAAATTGACACAAGAGCAATGCGCCTGGGCTGTCGGAATATTACAATAAAACTCAAAATCGGTCACTTCAAGGAATTGTCCTTGGGTTAAATTTTGCCAAAAGAGCGCGGATGGTAGATAACTCTTGTATATATATATTTCTCTGTCATCGAATTTGCTTGTTCTTATTTTAGATCGCTATATTGAGTAGTTGTGACTGTATTCTATTTATAGAAAAAAATCCCAACATTTCCAAATGATGATTTGTATTCTATAAATAGTAATTGCGCAGCGAGTTTACAGATAAATATCAGGGTTATATGTATACGAAAAACAGTTTCCCTGAACTGCGTGACCTATTAGGGGTCATAATTCTGTTTTCGATAGCCAGTCTTCTTATCAAGTTAAAGAGATCCTAGGCCCAAGCTTTCTTGGGTTATAGTCTTCTGGTCCAGGTAGCTGTAACCACGACCTAATTAATTATTATCTCAAAAAAATAAGTCGTCGTCAAGACTTCAAGATATGTTCAACTTCCGCCAATCCGAGGACTGTAGACCCAAGCATTTCATAGTTTCTGAATTTCATTTAAAATGTTCAAAAGCTACCACTGCAAAAGTTGTACACTTAAATAGAAAAAAGTGGAAACTTAACAGGTCGCTCAACACGACAAAAAAACGAAAATGTTGCAGACTTGGTTTGATTGAGCCTGTTCATGGACGGTAGTGGAAATGCACATGCTACCGTCCACGCCCTCTAGCCCCGGGTTGAGCAGAACTCAACATTTACATATGCTAAAAGTACAAAAAGCAATTTAGAGACATTCGCAGTTGTATTCAAACGGCGGTGAACATGGAACCTTCAATGATACACGCGTTGAGGTGTGTAATTCCATGAAGAACGGCGTTTGGTCCCAGAGAAAATAATGGGTTTGCCCCAAACGAGAAAACAATGGGCAGAACTAAACAAACTGGAATTTTGGAAGGGGATCTTATGTTATGCAGCCTGTGTATCGCAGGAACTGTCAAAAGACAAGAAAAAAAAGCAGGCACCATATCCAAGGGGTGATTATACAATACCCAAGGCTATGAAAGCGGGAGTATTGGAACCACCCAGGCCGAAATTGTCATGTAAAACAGTACTAATAACACGACATAAAAGTCGTGCTGAACGATCTGAGGTAGAATTCTTCACGTGAGGAAGCCATCCAGCTGGCTTACGGAAGGTCGGTGGTTCTACGCAGGTGCCCGCTCGTGATGAAATTATGCACGGAGGGGCACCTGGGGTCTTCCTCCACCATTAAAGCTGGAAAGTCGCCATATGACCTAAAATTGTGTCGGTGCGACGTTAAACCCAACAAAATAAAATAAATAAAGAACGATCTGAGAAGGTCGAAATGTAACAGCCCTGATTGAATGTACCGGGAGACTTTTTACGGCCGCCACACGGCACAAACAACGCTGCTGTGATAATAAAATAGAAAAAGTGGAAACTTCACAGGTTGCTCTACACGACAAAAACGAAAATGTTGCAGGCTCGTTTGATTGCGCCTGTTCATGGACGGTAGTGGAAATACATGCTACCGTCCACGCTAAGTCCGAACTTGGCCCTGGTGAAAGCTGGCATATTTGCATCTAACCATTCAGTTTGCGAGAACCTCACCTGACAAGCTAGTTTGTCAGCTGCCCCGTTCATTTGGGCCCAAGAGAATAGCTTCCAAGAAGCTTTAGAAAAGCTTGGAAGAAAATTCCAGTTGAACGGACGTCGGCTGGAAGTGAAAAATATATCATTTTTTAGCTCACCTGAGCACAAAGTGCTCAAAGGTGAGCTATTATGATCACCCTGTGTCCGTCGTCGTTGTCGACGGCGGCGGCGGCAACAATTTGACACTCTAGAGATCACAATTTCGAGCCACTCTTAATGAAACTTGGTCAGAATGTTACCCTCAATAAAATCTTGGACGAGTTCGATATTGGGTCATCTGGGATCAAAAACTTGGTCACCAGGTCAAATCAAAGGAAAAGCTTAACACTCTACAGATCACAATTTTGGCCCAATCGTAATGAAACTTTGTCAGAATGTTACCCTTAATAAAATCTTGGATGTGTTCTATATTGGGTCATCTGGGATCAAAAACTAGGCCATCAGGTCAAATAAAAGGAAAAGCTTGTTAACACTCTAGAGGTCACAATTTTGACCCAGTCTTAATGAAACTTCGTCAGAATGTTACCTTTAGTAAAATCTTGGATAAGATCGATATTGGGGTATCTGGGGTCAAAAACTAGGCCATCAGGTCAAATCAGAGGAAAAGCTTGTTAACACTCTAGATGTCACAATTTTGACCCAGTCTTAATGAAACTTTGTCAGAATGTTACCCTCAGTAAAATCTTGGACAAGTTCGATATAGGGTCATCTGGGGTTAAAAACTAGGTCACCAGGTCAGATAAAAGAAAAAGCTTGTTAACACTGTAGAGGCCACATTTATGACCGTATCTTCATGAAACTTTGTCAGAATGCTACTCATGGTGATCTGAAGGCCCAGTTTGAATCTGGGTCATGTAGGGTCAAAAACTAGGATAACAGATCAAATCAAAGGAAAAGCTAGTTTACACTCTAGAGGCCACATTTATGATCATATCTTAATGAAACTTGGTCAGAATGTTAATCTTGATGATCTATAGGTAATGATTAAATCTGGGTCAGGTCGGGTCAAAAACTAGGTCATTGGGTCAAATCAAAGGAAACGCTTATTAACATTCTAGAGGCCACATTTATGACTGTATCTTCATGAAACATAGTCAGAATGTTAATATTGACGATCTTTAGGTCAAGTTCGAATCTGGGTCATGTAGGGATAAAAATTCGGTCACAGGGTCAAATCAAAGGAAAACTTGTTAACACTCTAGAGGCCACATTTATGATTGTATCGTCATGAAACTTAGTCAGAATGTTAATTTTAATGATCTTTAGGTTAGGTTGGAATCTGGGTCATACGGAGTCAAAAACTAGGTCACCAGGTCAAATAAAAGGAAAAGCCAGTGAACACTCTAGCGGCCACATTTATGACATATCTTAATGAAACGTAGTCAGAATGTTAATCTTGATGATCCTCAGGTCAAGTTCGAGTCTCGGTCATCAAAAACAAGGTCACTGGGTCAAATCAAAGGAAAAGCTTTTTAACATTTTAGGGGTCAAAAACTAGGTCACCAGGTCAAATCAAAGGAAAAGTTAGTTAACACTTGAGAGGCTACATTTATGACCATATCTTAATATTAATGAAACTATCTTGATGATCTTTAGGTCAATAGGTCAGGTGAGCGATACAGGGCCTTCATTACCCTCTTGTTTCTTTTTATTAGCTCACCTGTCACGTAGTGACAGGATCTTTTGTTATCGCCGTTCGTCAGTATGTCCGTCCACAATTTCTTGTCTGTACGATAGTGGTTTCATTTATGATTTTATTTTTACCAAACTTGCACTCAACTGATCTTGGTTCCTTTCTTAAACTGGCCATATCCCATTATGGGTTCCAGAGTTATGGTCCCTGAAAGGGTCAGAATTAGCTATTTTGACCTTGTCTACACAACAGCAGCTTTATTTATGACTTGATTTTTACCAAGCTTGCACACAACTTGTATTACCATAAGATCTTGGTTCCTTTCTTGAACTGACATATCCCAATATGGGTTCCACAGTTATGGCACTTGAAAGGGCAAAAAGTAGCTATTTTGACCTTGTCTGCACAACAGCTGCTTTATTTATGATTTGATGTTTACCAAACTTGCACACAAGTTGTATCACCATAAGATCTTGGTTCCTTTTCTTGAACTGGCCAGATTCTATTATGAGTTTCAGAGGGTCAGAATTAGTTATTTTGACCTTGTCTGCACAATAGCAGCTTCATTTATTTTTGAATTTAATTAAACTTGCACAAAACTTGTGTTACCATAAGATCGCGGTTCCTTTCTTGAACCGGCCATATCCCATAATGGGTTATGGCGCCTGAAAGGGCCAAAACTATCTATTTTGACATTGTCTGCACAATAGCAGCTTTATTTGTGATTCGATTTTAACCAAACTTGCACACAACTTGTATCACCATAAAATCTCGATTCCTTTTTATACGCCCTAAGGGTAGTGTTATGTTATTGCAATTTCCCTTTCGCTATGTAACTCTTGATCCACTTGAAGGATTTTAAAAAAAACGGACACAAATATTCGCCTCATCGAAACGATGAGCAGAGCACATGTTTCGGATAGCTCACTTTAAGGTCAAGGTCATAAGAATTTGTTTTGTGTGTATATTTCTCTGCATTTGTGTTGCATTGCAGTGCTCTTGTTTTTATTTGGGAGATCCTTCTTTCGTTCACTTACAATAATTTTTAGCCAGTTAAAGAATGAATTTATTTAATTTAACGAAAAATATTTTTACATGATTCAATGCATATGCATATCGTTGAATACTGCATACAAACAATAGTAAATATATCTATATGTTTTTTTTATTAATAACAGAACCGTATTACACTGTATTTTTTATTCTAAACGAACAGTTATTTTCGTCTTAGAGGATTTCAAAACTTGGGCGCATTAGGCCATATTAGACTTGCTTACTGTAGTTTGCACTAGAATGTAAATCCTAACGCCGTAGAATTAGCAGATTAGTCTAAATCCTAGTTTAAAAGCCAACATTATCAAGACCTCTACAATCAAACTAAATTTTGTTATGCAAGCCTCGATTATATGTCCCTTTAAGGTATTGGACCCCTAACAGTAATGTTTTAGAAATGGCATTTGCTTGGTATATTCTTAAAGTTGACCATGTTTCACACTGTGTTGCAAATTTTGAACAACTTTCACCGTGCCGTTTTTTGTAAATTTTGTATAATATATGGTATTTCCTCACGCTCAAGAAGAGACAAAATTCAATGTGATGGCCGCTATCTAAAACGCTTGCAGAGAATTCATTACAACATTAATTTTGATAAAAGAAACATCAAACTATTGTTAAACAATTATAAAACACAAAATAAAACTTTAAAAATCATTTTTGTCTAGGGTACCTCAAGTAAACAGATTTAATGAGACAGAATTCTAACTCCAACATTGAAAAATTAAGGTCGAAGCCGGTGGGTCTGTTTTGAATTTTGCTTACTTCATTCAAAAATAACCTTGGGGCAATAGTAAAACCTACCTGCATTTCTTTCATAACATGTAATCTAACAAATGAAGGCAAAATAGAGAACTTTTACCGCACGTAACTCAGTATTTTTAAAGATGTCTAACTCTACCCCTCCTGATTCAGAGGTAAATTCACATTAAACAGTAAAAAATCGCTTATAAAAATGAGGATTTTTCCACTTTTGTACAATACATCCATAATAAGTCTTGAAAGAAGTAAAAACTTACTAGAAAAAAGGAAAATATGGAGAAAAAAAATTTGGTCCCAGTGGGGTTTGAACCTATGCCCCCCTGAAAATTGCAGTCAAAGTAGGTTTACTGTAGGAATTGAATACTCTTCAAAAAGGAGATACTCTATTACGGGTCCAATACCTTAACTGAAATCTTTCGACAGAAATTGTCGAATCTGTTCAGTTAAAACAAAGTAACTGTTGAACTAATATGAATTAAGGCACCGCCTAGCATTGGGGATTTATCTTTTATATATCCGCTTAGAAAGAAATATTCAACGCTCAAGAAAGTGAAACTTTGCTCTAAACTGTAGTTTACATTTAGTGTCATCATACCTCTTACAGCGAATATCATACTTTGCAAAATTTACGGAAGCCACGCCGGTGACGTCATTCAGCGTTCTCGCACTAGCTTTTACATACTGAGAAATTTTCCTCACTTATCAGGGGAAGGAAGAATGCAAATACTACGATTAAGTCAGTTTCGCTGTTAGCGTTTTCTCCCCTTAGCGCTTTGATAACTCTTATCTCAAACAGTGATCTAGTAACAAGACATCATCTCTTACATGCTTGACTGTCTATATACATTAAATTTATATAAATGAATAGCATTCTTTATTCGGAATGTGAATGTTGTGACTGATGTTTTTCTTTAAACAAAATATTTTAGCAATTTATTTTCTGTGCTTTGCGCGAAACAATGGATACTTTTTCGCTCCTAATACGCAAGTGTTTCATTAGAAATGTATTCCTTTTATAGATTTATAGATTTCTGATCTGAAATTTTAATCCAACAAAACTATTTAAACTGTACGAGAGGAAAACATTTCTATACAAGATAGTGATATGTTTTGTGATAGTATTTATTATCAGATCAGAAATCAGATTTTTTTTTAATAATTGATGTATTCTTCAGACTGAATGACAAGCGGATAGATCTATCAAGTTTACCAAATCTATTTAATAATTTCATTGCACATCTTTTAATAATATCATGTATTGGTATTCAAACAAATCAAAGTATACATGTGTATGATGCATGGATGAATGGCTATACCCTGTTTTAAATGTACGCATGCAGCTATGATAAAACATAGAGTACTTATGAACTTTGATAACATTATATACAATATCTGCACATCTGGTTATAATATATCATCTCCAACACCATTCCTCTTATTTTCAGAGTCCTTATCTTTGCACCATCTTAACACACACTTATCAATAAGCATCAGTGGCTTTGCGGAGTAACTTTTGTAGTGATTTCTAGTGATTTCAGTCTTCTTTTAAGTTCTTTCGTGGTCATTTCACTGTCGGGTTTTTCATTTTCTTTTTCAAATTGCTTTAAAACTTAATTACTGACAAACTTTATGTTATGGACACATATTAGAATTTGCTGTTTTTAATGCTTTTTACGATGAAATATAAAATATAATTCCTTGTGCTTGTATTTGTATCGATAATTATATTATTTTATAAATATTTGCCCGGTCCTGAAGATTTTAAACGACATTTTGTAGAACGGTTTTAAGTACGTAGAAGAATGGTCACCATAGTAGAGTTTTTCGTTGATAAATCATGATAAGTTGACACGTTTTCCGTCTTTTACAGAAAAAAAAATATATATATATAAAAAAATGTCAGACAGATGACTCGAACACACTACCCTGCGTTAGTGGCAAAACGCTTTGTCCGCATGATACATGATGGTATATAATTAGCATTTCAATAGTTATATCGTTGTTTAGGTTCGGACACCGAACATTTATTTACGAAAACATGCGGAATATTCGTGAGTGCCAGGTCAATACTTACGGACAATACGTAATTATATTATATAGTTTAATTTGAGAATTATTTTCTTTCCTTGTTTCTTATTATTTTTAATAAAGGGTAAAACATGAAAAAAATAATAAAACCTAAAATGTTGGCCCAAATGAACACAGGTGGTAATTATTAGTTGTCGATTCTCCATTCATTATGAAACACATGTGCATCTGTCCACTGTTAATTACATCTAATTAAGAGATAAACATCTTTTTGGCGTAAAACGGCACGCACTAGAAAACTGCTATCATTTTTGTAATCTCATATTAATTCTTTGAAAGGCATTTAAGTTTAGTACTACATTGTCAAAAATTATAGCCATTTAGATTTCGAAAAATGTAGGAACATTTCAACTCTTTCTTTGTGAGATTTTTTTACAATTGGTTATTCCATTTAATTATTGGAACATTTTACAAGGTGCGTATAAAAAAAACCTACAAATCATAGCCAATATTTTGTCAATTTTCTTTTAATTCTATTTCACTGATACAATCTGCTACTTTGACATAAATCACGCATTTAAATTCAAATACTTTTGTCATGCATCGGCACGTGTCACGATGTTATACATTTCATTCATACATGCCGTGATTCGGATGGCAACGTACGTGTCCCTTTAGAATATAATTAACATAATTTAATTTCTGCGTACACTGATTTAAGGCATATGACCATAAAATTTATAATGCCAATATTTTGTCATTACAATACGCTCTCCCGTGCCACGATGATATACATGTATACAAGAAACAGGATGCTACCTGACCAAAATGACACTTTAAATTTAAATTTAATAAATAAATTAATTAAATAAAGTTTAGATAAACTAATTCACTGAAACACCCAGTCATTTTGTCAAAATAAGTCATAATAAATATATTGTATTATTATTTTGGTTATTACTGTAATGCAACTACAGAACTGCTTTCACTTTTATTTTCGAATTTTTAAAAAAGATATCTCAGTATTTTCAAAGAAAAATGCCACGAAAATTTAAAAGAACATTTGTCATAGGGAACGCACCTAAAAATCATGCTAAACTCTGTTAAATAATATACAAATCATGTATTCCTATTCCGATACGGCTCTATCTTATCGTAAAACTTAGCAAGTTTTTGTCAATGTACAGAAAGCGTTGAAACTCTGTTTTTAAACTGATTTAGAAGCAAGAAAGAAATAACTTATTTTATAATAAAATATATGTCTAGAATGTGCATGGCGGGAACTTTCCAAATATATCAGGGATGGAAATTTAACTTTAATATTTCAGTCAAAATAATCAGTAAAAACAGGGTTATCGTGTAATTCTGCCAAATATATATAGGGAGTATATTGAATTTGAGAGACTTTTTTTTCAAACGAATTTAGAAGCAACCAAATATTTACTTATTTTGAAGAAAAATATACCATCGTAAAGGTATTGAATTGTTTTTTAAGGAAATATCAGGGATGGTAAAATAGAATAAATAGAAATGTGTAATTTATGACATTTTCTATGGTAAATGTATCATTTTCCTATATAAATCAATGTAAGTTTAGGAATAGGATTGATCAGTTGCGCTGTCCGGTGTCTTATCAGAATATGTGCCGTAGATGTACTGATAAGATCGCCAAAGAGGAGAATTGTTCAACATGAGAATTTTGTTTTGTTTGTTTGCACTCCACGCAGAAACTTGACGGTCTTTACACTTCCTTACTGTTTTAAAAGTGTTTTTCAGTTGCATGTTCAGTTTTCATTACGAAAAAGAAGTAAAATAATCATGTTAGCGCGGTTTACGAGTTTCTTTGACTGATTCGGGGTGCTCGGATGTTCATAAAGACAACCAGTCAGCGGATTTTACATAAACCGGAACCGGAAAACATCGAAAAAATTGCCTCAGTATATGCAAACAGCAAAGACGAATATCTATATACGGACGTTACCGTCTCGGGGATTTTCATCCCCGGCGCTTCGCGCCGGTGATAAATCCCCTATTAACATTGTCTCCCTTATCCAGCAAGAAGTAACTAGACTTTTTATTAAAAATACTTTTAAAGCTTTCAAAAATGCAACCACTTTTGGCCTAAATCGGCAAAATTCAATCCTGAAACTGTAGCATATTTCGAACGACACATATTCGGATTAATCAATATACAGTATCAGAGACGGTAGGAATTGCAGTTATTCGATTAAATTACTTTTACTCATCAGTTGATCTGCATATTCAACTAACACATAAAACACAGTCTTACTGGTGATTAAAAGATGAATTGAGTTTGATACTGCATGGATTAAAGGGAAAGGTAATGTTCTTATCATTTAAAGAAGTGAAAGAACTTTCAAAATGAGAAAGTTGTGATGATTTGAATATTGTATCAATAGGACGGCCATTTTGTTTCCAGTTGGCAACAAAAAATGGCGAATTTATTTAATTTTGAGATATATATTTGAACTATATTTACTTATTTCTGTAAGATAATTTCTGTAATTTTTCCAGCTATAATGAAAGAAACTGGTTCAACAAATTTTAGTGAGTTATGGCCCTTCGTTTATTTTCATAACTTACATAGATTTATATAGAGAAAAACTTTGAAAATCTTCTTGTCCAAAACCCAGAGCCTAGGGCTTTGATATTTGTAGCATCATCTAGTGTCCTCTATTAAGATAATACAAATTATTTCCCTTGGGTCAGATATGGGGTCACATGGTTTATATAGACTTATATAGGGAAAAACATTGAAAAACTTCTTGTCCTAAACCACAGGGTCTATGGCTTTGATATTTTGAATGTGACATCATCTAGTGGTCTTCGACTAAGATTGTTTAAATTATTCCCCTAGGGTCAAATATGGCTCCGCCCTTGGGGTCACATGGTTTACATAGACTTATATAGGGAAAAACTTCTTGTCCAAACCACAAACAAAGCCTTCTTGTAAATAACCTACAACATCAAATTTTGTCTACATGTATAGTTTTGAGTGGCAAGATGAACGTTGACATGAGTTGAACTTGATTTTGACCTGTTGACCTACTTCCACATTTCTGTTGCTACAGCCCTCAGATTTGGACCACATGCATAGTTTTGTGCACAGAAAAAACTTTGACCGTGCCATGGACCTAGTGACCTTCTTTCACATTTCTGAAGCTAAAGGCTTCGAATTTGGACCAGATGCGTGGTTTTTTGTACAGAAATGAACTTTGACCTTGAGATTGACCTAGTAACCAATTTTCACATTTCTGAAGCTAAAGGCTTCAAATTTGGACGACATGCATATTTTTGGTGTTCTTAATTGAAATTTGACATAGATTTTTACCCAGTACCTACTTTCACATTTCTCAAGTTACAGCCTCCAGATTTGAAGCACATGCATAGTTTTGTATAACGAAATAAACTTTGACCTTGAAATTTATCTAATGACCTACTTTCACATTTCTCAAGCTACAGCTTTCAAATTTGGACCACATGTATGGACCACATGCACAGTGTTGTGTACCGAAATTAAATTTGACATTGATTTTGACCTTGAGCTAGTCCTGAAATTTGGAACATTCAAAAATGTCTCAATGGTGGGCGCTAAAATCACTCTGTGATGATGTGGTTTTTAAGCGTTATGAAAGGCTTGAGAATGGCTTTCATGTTAAATTAACTTATTGTTAAGTATTCCTTGCCCTTTAAATAGATCAACTGTGTCCTCACAAAACTGCTACCGGTATATTCTGATAAAAAGCTAATTACAGTAAGAAAATTTCATAAAATATAAAATACTTTTTTTTTGTCTCCAACTTCAGATATAGTCGCGTAGATATAGAATATAATTATTGCTCGGATTCATGGGATTTGTCATTGTAGGAAACCATGGTAGCCATCTCCTTTGCAGACTGAAATACTGTTGAAAAACAGCGTATACTCCCCCCCCCCCCCCCCCAAAAAAAAAAAACCCAAAAAAAAACCCATCTCTTATGCGAAAATGATGCCGTGTATTGACCTCTGTCAAGATCTTTTCAGGGGTTGTCAGGGGCCCCGTAGCCGAGTGGTTAAAGTCGTTGACTTCAAATCACTTGCCCCTCGTCGATGTGGGTTCGAGCCTTACTCGGGGCTTTGAATTCTTCATGTGAGGAAGTCATCCAGCTGGCTTAGGGAATGTCGGTGGTTCTACCCAGGTGTTAGTGATGAAATAATCATGGAGGGGCACCTGGGGGTCTTCCACCTCCAAACAAGCTGAAAGTCCCCACATAACATATAACTGTGTCGGTGCGACATTAAATCCAACAAAATTAAAAAAAATCAGAGGTTGTCAAAGCTAAAAATAGAAAAGAAACCTTTAAACAACCTCTCTAGAACCATTTGATGGTTTTTCATCCAACTTCAACCATTGTCCTTGTATGGATTTTCCCCCTTTTTCTACTTAGTGGAAAAGACCTCTGTTGCTGAGTGGTTAAAAACGCTTTCTTCACATCACTTGCCCTTTACCGCTTTGGATTTGAAATCTCACCTTGTGTGTAAAATACTTCATGTGAAGAAGTTGGAAAGTCGCCATATTACCATTAATTGTGTGACGTTAAAAACATCGCCCATTCCCTGCAAAGATTCTTACGAGTTGTATGATGGATCTTCACCAAACTTGGGCTGTGGCATCCTTGCATTAAACTTTGTGAAACTTGCTCAAATGCTTAAACTTCATCTATCTTGGGGCTGCCAGAGATAAAATGGGCGGAAAACGTTGAGCAGCCAAATGAAGGACTTACTGTCGTAACGGCTCTCTTTGTTTACTTCGGCTTCCTGTGATAAAAAATCACCAAATTGATTGATTCTTTTTGTCAGATATTTCGAAATGGACAATACAGTTCGTTTTTCTTTGTTGCTTACAGGTGCACTTAGAGCGTGATTGTAAAAAAATCAAAGTTACTTGTGATGAATGTGGTCAAGAGATTTTAAGAGAAATGGTATGTTGTTTATCTGCACAAGATAATATTTTTCTTATTTGCTGTATATTTTCTAAAATGACTGACATTTTGTTCAAAATTGTCACTTTTTGCCATTCGAGAGTTATCAGAGTTGATGCATAATTATTTTTAAAAAAAAAAACAAACTTTTAAGCTTAAAGTCCAGGGGCGGCAAATTCAATTGTCCGTATTGCCCAGCTTGTCCCAAAGCTTGTACGGACAAGTGAAATTTTATTAGAATTTACTATATAACTATCATACGAACAAGTAAAAAATAGCAACTGACAAAAAACGGACAAGCATTCGCAACCCCTGCCGGCTTAGAACATGAACACTGAACAAAAAGGATAAATAGTTACTATGTAGAGTACATTCTGGTCATTTTCATTTCTTGATTTATTGAGTAAAAGATTATTTTATATGTGGATCACGACTTTGTGATGTATGCTTTATTTAAAAATTAGGTACATTTGTAACAGATATATTTTATGGGTATTCCACAAAATTGTTTCCACTAACCGAGTTTGTTTCAAAATATTTAGTTGGGCAAGTAAAAGCTAGTCTGTATCTAGTCAGTATGTAGTTCATATGTAATTTCTATATCAGTAAAGCACTAAAACAATGAGTTTGTCTTTAAGCATCAGAGACAAGTAAGTCCGTGTCAAAACATTGTACAAACCGTATATTTTTGTAATATTTGCCATGATTATGAAGTGAATGTTGTTCAAATAGACAAATAGAAGGACTGAACTTAGTGAATACAAAGGTATCGAAATCACAGTTTTTATTGAAAAAATACAGGATTGTTACTGTTGTGGAGAAAAACGATATCAATATTTTGTCGCCGATTTTATCATCACAGCCATCAAAATGGCATGCTCTGTCAAATAATTATGGTCGATATTGATCTATTGTGAAGGTAGTTGATAGTGAAAATCTTTAGAGGAATATTAGATCCACATTTGATATTTGAAAACATGAACAGTTATGTAGATATAAAGTAAATCTGTTTATGTGTATTAACCATGCATTAGAAAGAAGTACACATTGCATATATGTATTGCTAAACAGAAAATACATGTGTATAGCCATTGACTGTAACTGCACGATAATTAATTATAAATGTAGCTCTTCATACACAGTTAATCGATATATTCGGGGCCTCCGTGGCCGAGTGGCATGGTTAAGGTCACTGACTGGAATCACTTGCCATTCACCGATGAGGGTTTAAGATAGGGGCATTGAATTCTCCGTATGAGGAAACCATCCAGCTTGCTTACAGAAGGTTCTACCCAAGTACCCGCGCATGATAAAATAATGCACGGTGTGCACCTGGGGGTCTTCCTCCAACATCAAAGCTGGAAAGTCGCCATTTGACCTATACTTGTGTCAGTACGACGTTAAACCCAACAAAAAATCTATATATTAAGTAAAGTTAAATACATTAATGAAGATTTTCTGCATTTGAAGTAAATACCTAAAGGTAAAATGTTACAGTGAACTATGGCCATTAGAAGTCTTTAAATTTTGAGATTGCAATGATTATAAGAGGCCAACGGATCATATAAGTAATGTAAAAACATATTACATAATTTACTGTTTATAAACGTATTATTTGTATTGCAGTTAAACCAACATCAGCAAAGTGAATGTCAGACACAAAAAATAAAGTGCCCTGTAGGATGTGGAGAGGTAAACTTTACATAATTTTTCAAACCTTTTAATATCTTACCGTAGTTTATTTTATTTTACGCTTGAAGGGACGTGTTATGTTGCGACACCGGTGTCCGTCTGTCTGTCTGTCCATTAGCAGTTTCTTGTCCGCTCTGTAACTCTCTTGAACACCCCCTGGAAGGATTTCTATGACACTCACCATTTGGAGACGACGGGTGGATGGCTCGCTTCAACGTCAAAATCACACCTAGGGGTCAAAGGTCATATGACTATGTTTCGTGTCCGCTCTGTAAAGTTGCTCATGAATGTCCTAAATTTAAGAGGGAGTACCTTGGTCTTGTTTTGCAAAGTTTATATGATAATTTTAACTGAAAGATAATCTGTTGTTTCAAACTTGCATTACAACAGCACAGTTCGTTAAGTAGTTACTAGTATACACGATGATTGTATCTATGTATTTTAAGGGGTGCCTATTCATACAATGAAACTACGAAACTACATATCTACCCTTTATGTCTGATTTACGGCAAGTTTTGTTTTGATGATCATAAAAAATCATTTAGGTCTTACATATAATTAAAGTGTTCTCGTCTTAACATCAGGGAATCTAAATTTTATCAAAAAGTAATACTGTGTTATACGAGGGAATGTAACAAGTTGACAGTAGTTGTGAATTATTAACACATCTATTAAAAAACTTAGGTGTTGCATATGCTGTATGTAATATTTATTCTGGGAGTATACATCAGTTATGTTGATAGCTCATGTTTTTGAATTTAACACCAAATAAGTCTCCCCAAAGAGGAAGGATATTGTCGCCGCCTCGTCCGTCCGTCCCTTAAAGTTTGTACGGAGTATTACTCAGCAACCGCTGGTTCGAATTTAGCGAAACTCCATAGGAAGATTAACTATCTAGAGAATATGCGCATATTGTCTCCATGTTCCAGTCGAATGAATTTTCAATGCGTTATTGCCCTTAGATTATTCAACACTGGTATACTATAGTATAATTCTTGTCTAATTCTTGTCTGGAGTATTTCAAAGCAACAACCAACCACTGGTTGGAACTAAGCCAAAATTCACAGGAAGTTTCAATATCATTAGGAGATGCGCATATTATCTTCGGTTTCGGGTGGAAGATTTTTCATTTAGTCTTTGCCCTTAGGTATTCAACATAAGCTTACTACAGTGTCATTTCTTGTCCGGAGTATTCCTCCAGCAAACATTGCTGAAATTCTTCGAAACTGCAAGAAAAAACTTCGCTTAGAAGAGGAGATGGGCATATTGTCTTCATGTTCCTGTCGGATGATATTTTCACTGTAACGTCCCCTTAATTATTCAGCATTAGTATACTAAAGTACAGTTGTTGTCCGGAATATTTCCGTCAACATTAAATCGCCCCTATTGGATGTACGCCCATAGTGAATGTACTATATACTGACTAAAGTTTAGGGTTAGGTTTACCATAGGTTTAATAGTGTACATTTAATGCGTGCGTACACTCAATGCGGGAGTTTTAATGCCGACCGAATATTTCGGAGCAGCCACAGGTTGGAATTTAGCCAAATTGATAGAAAGTTTCACTGTTAAGAGGAGATGCACATATTGTCTTCATGTTTCGTGTTCAACATTATATACTGTGATGCCCATTTCTGGTCCTGAATATTCCTTGGCAACAACTGGCTGGAATTCAGCGAAACTTCATATGACGTAAATCTCAAAAGGAGATGGGCATATTATTTTCATGTTCCGGGCAGATGATTTTAAGTGAGTTATTTCCCTTTGATTTTCAACATTAGTAAACCATAATGACATCCTAGTCAGAAGTGTTCCTCTACAACCACTGCCTAGAATTCAGCGAAACTTCGTAGGATGCTTCACTCGAGAGATGTTGCGATTATTGTCTTAATGTTCCGGGGGTATGATTTCTCAGTGAGATATTGCCTTTTGATTGCTTAATATTCGTAAACTATATATGCCTAGCCAGTGAATTCGACTTTTGTTTTTTTTTAATATGCAGTTATCATATTTCGTGGTTAGCAGCATTTTCTTGTTTTCATTAAGGAATCGACTTTAGTTTTGATAATATTTGCTTTAGATTGAGCGGAAAAATTACTATGAGCATTATCACCAAAAGAAACATGATGTCTGGGTGGTGCAAGAAATTGGAAAGATTAATGCGACTCTTAAAGAGCTCCATACATCAGATAGTAGGCTTCAACAACATGTGTCCGAAAGTACAGCAGTTACAACACAGATGAATGAAAAACTTGCGGTATTGGAGCGTCAGGTACAAGGACTTCATAACCAACAGAGTGAATCCGGAAACGTTACTGCAATAAGCGGGGTGCCAAATATCGACATGAAAATTAGGCAAGCTATTGAATTACAACTGCAGTCAGTTAATGAAAGATTAGATGTAAAAACGGGAACGTTTGAGGGGATTGCTAGTGCACTGCACAGAGAGCTGGAAAAAACAATCACAGCTGTTGAGAAACTTGAAAGGCACAGACGGGAAATGGAAACGCAAATAGAGCAGAACCAAAATAAAATTCGATCCCTAGAAAGAAGTCTAGCACTGAAGGACATGACGATGGCGGAATTAGAACTTAAAGCACAATCGATGGAAGCCGCAAGCTATGACGGTACATTCATGTGGAGAGTGCATGATTTTAATAAGAAGCACCAGGATGCTCTACATGGCCGAACCATCAGCATCTACTCACCACCATTTTACACTACTCGTAGAGGATACAAGATGTGTGCCAGACTCTATCCAAATGGAGACGGTATGGGAAAAGGTTCACATCTGTCCTTGTTTTTCGTGGTCATGAGGGGAAACTATGATGCACTTTTGAAGTGGCCGTTTAGTCAACGGGTGACCTTCTGTATGATTAACCAAACTGGCGGTGAACACGTGATTGACTCGTTTAGACCAGACCCACAAAGCTCGTCATTCAAGAGACCGACTTCTGATATGAACATAGCATCAGGATGCCCGCTGTTCATCCGGCTAGAGATGTTACAGAACCCTAATCATGGTTTTCTGAAGGACGACACGTTATTCCTCAAAATAGCTGTTGATACAAGTGATCTTACTGACCCAGTATCAAATTTCGAAGACAGAATTAAACCAGTTCAGGCTTAGAAATGTTTGCTTGGCAGTGTCACTTTGCTTTAAGTCATTAAGATATTGTCTCAAAAACAAAAACAAAAACAAATCCCCGCCGTTACATGACTGAAATACTGTTGAAAAACGGCGTTAAACCAAAAACAAACAAAAACAAAAACAAAATAGACTGACAACCTTACAGGAATGTGTAGGATTACATTTTACCAACTTTATTAGCCCACCATCATCAGATGGTGGGCTATTCAAATCACTCTGCGTCCGTGGACCATCCATCCGTCATTCCGTCCGTTAACAATTTCTCGTTATCGCATCTCCTCAGAAACTACTGGAGGAATTTTGACCAAACTTTGTAAGAATGATGTATTGGTAACCTAGTTGTGTCCCCCTGAAAATCAGACTGGTTCAACAATTTTTGAGTGAGTTATGGCCCTTTGTTTATTTTTATGATTTACATAGATTTATATAGGAAAAAACTTTGAAAATCTTCCTGTCAAAAACCACAGGGCCTAGGGCTTTGATATTTAGTATGAAGCATCATCTAGTGGTCCTTTACCAAGATGATTCAAATTGCTGAGTATATCCCTTGGGTCAAATATGGCCCCGCCCCGGGGTCACATGGTTTATATAGACTTATATAGGGAAAAACTTTGAAAACCCTCTTGTCCAAAACCACAGGACCTAGGGCTTTGATATTTTGTATGTGACATCATCTAGTAGTCTTCTACTAAGGTTGTTCAAATTATCCCCCTAGGGTCAAATATGGCCCCGTCCTGGGGGTCACATGGTTTACATAGACTTATTTAGGGAAAAACTTTGAAAATCTTCTTGTCTAAACCACAAAGCCTAGGGCTTTGACATTTGTAATGTAGCATCATCTAGTGGTTTTTTACCAAGTTTGTTCAAATTATCCCCCTAGGGTCAAATATGGCCCCGCCCTGGGGGTCACATGGTTCATATAGACTTATATAGGGAAAAGCTTTTAAAATCTTCTTGTCAATAACCTACAACATTCAAATTTGGACCACATGTATGGTTTTGAATGGCAAGATGAACCTTGACATGAGTTGACCTTGATTTTGACCTAGTGACCTGCTTTCACATTTCTGTAGCTACAGCCTTCAAATTTGGACCACATGTATAGTTTTGTGCACTGAAAAAAACTTTGACCATGACATTGACCTAGTGACCTACTTCATATTTTTGAAGGTACAGGCTTCAAATTTGGACCACATGCATAGTTTCGTGTTCCGAAATGAAATTTGACCTTGATTTTGACCTAGTGACCTACTTTCACATTTCTGTAGCTACAGGCTTCAAATTTAGACCACATGCATAGGATTGTGTACCGAAACAAACTTTGACCTTGACATTGACCTAGTGACCTACTTTCACATTTTTTAAGGTACAGGCTTTAAATTTGGACCACGTGCATAGATTTGTGTTCTGAAGTGTAATTTGACCTTGATTTTGACCTAATGACCTACTTTCACATTTCTCAAGCTACAGCCTTCAAATTTGGACCACTTGCATAGTTTTATGTACCGAAATATACTTTGACCTTAAGGTTGACCTAGTGACCTACTTTCAAATTTCTCAAACTACAGCCTTCAAACTTGATGCACATGCATAATTTTGTGTACAAAGAACTTTGTCCTTGAAATTGATCTAGTGACCTACTTTCACATTCCTCAAGCTACAGCTTTCGAATTTGGACCACATGCAGTGTTGTGTACGGAAATGAAATTTGACCTTGAGCTAGTCAGTAAGTCTTGAAATTTGGAACACTCAAAAATGGCACATTGGTGGGCGCCAAGATCACTCTGTGATCTCTTGTTGTGTTCTGAATTGAAATTCGACATTGATTTTTATCTAGTACCTACTTCCACACTTCTCAAGCTGCAGCCTCCAAATTTGAAGCACATGCATAGTTTTGTATACCGAAATGAACTTTGACCTTGAAATTGATCTTGTGACCTACTTTCAAATTTCTCGAGCTACAGCATGGACCACATGCATGGACCACGTGCACAGTGATGTGTACTGAAATGAAATTTGACCTTGATTTTGACCTTGAGCTAGTCTTGAAATTTGGAACAATCAAAAATGGCTCAATGGTGGGCGCCAAGATCACTCTGTGATCTCTTGTTACTGTAGACAGACAAATGATTCATAGTATTCGAACTTGACTTTGATTCAGCTCAGTAGATTTTTAATAACAACTCGTCTTTTTGTTTGGCTTTTGATTTTTCTGAAGTGAAAACGATAAGAGAACAGATTAACAACTAACTTCAGAGATTTACAAGTAATTGAGTGCTTGGAATGTTACCTTTCCTGAACAGACACAATCAAGTCGGGTCCGACTGACAGTGAAACTGCCAGCAAATTTGATAACAGATTTTTTGCATAGTATGTTAGAACTGAGAAGCAAACATTTTTGACCTGATGTTTTAAACAAACGTCTGTCTTATAACTTTTTAAGTTATAAAAAAAGACGAATATCAAACAGGGAATAGACATTATATTAAACAACATCCAAATCAGTAACGTGATTAGAAAACATAGCCATAGGCACAGCTAAATCTTTACACGACGTGTTACCGACTTGAGAAACATTCATTTTCGCTAAAAGAAAGAACATCATCCAATAAGACGTTACAAAACGACACAACACATTACCATGTCCATCTGTTGCACGATGTTCATATTTCTTAGGATATTACATGAATATGTGTCCTATAACAATTGTAAATATATGTCAGTGTTGATTTGTATAGTCCGCTGGAAATACGTATAGGTAAGTATGGTATTATCGTTATTATCACATTTACTTAATTAATTACTTACTTAATGGTTTTTAGCTCGACTTTTCGAAGAAAAAGTAGAGCTATTGTACTCGCCCCGGCGTCGGCGTCGCCGTTGGTTAAAGTTTTTGTTAAAGTCAAATATCTCTGTTACTATCAAAGCTATTGACTTGACTCTTAAAATAGTTATTTACTATCAAAGTGTACCACGGGAGAAACAGTCCCCATAACTCTGATTTGAATTATGACAGAATTTTTCCCTTTTTTAACTTAGAATTTTTGGTTAAAGTTTTTTTATAAAGTCAAATATCTCTCTTACTATCAAAGCTATTGACTTGAAACTTAAAATTATTATTTACTATCAAAGTCTACACCAAGTTAAACAATCCCCATAACTCTGGTTTGAATTTTGACAGAGTTATGCCCCTTTTTAACTTAAATTTTTTTGTTAAAATTTTTGATAGTCAACTATCTGTTACTATTAAAGCTTTTGACTTGAAACTCAAAGTAGTTATTTACTATCAAAGTCTACACCAGGAGACACAATTCCCATAACACTGATTTGAACTTTGACAGAATTATGCCCCTTATTAACTCAAATATCTCTGTTACTATCAAGCTTTTGACTTGAAACTTAAAATACTTGTTTACCGTCAAAATCTACACCAGGAGACACAATTCTTATAACTCTGATTTGAATTTTGACAGAATTAAGTCCCTTTTTAACTTGGATATTTTTTTACTGGCAAAGCTCTAATTCAAAGTAAAGCACTGAGAAAAGTCGAGCGCGCTGTCTTACAGACAGCTCTTATTAAAAGAAGTTTAGTTGCATTTTCGTTTCATTTCGTTAAATAACTAGTACCTTATAATTGAGGTCTGGGCCTTTCGTGATCATGTCGTTAAAGCCCTGCTTGTATTTCTGTGTATGGAACCTATGATTACAATAGGTAACAGCTAACGGCCACACGTTAGCACGCAAAACTACAGGTATTGTTTATAGAAATCTATATAAAATGGATTCTACTTTGACAGGCGTCACTGTTCATAGTCAGGATTTTCATGCTTTTTAGTGACAAAGGTTAAATTGTAGGATTGGAGCAGGTCTTTAAGTCACTTGCCCCTCAACCATGTTGGCTTTATATGTAGAAGTGTTCATGTGACGAAACCTTCCAGCTTGCTTATAAAACGTCGGTGGTTCTACCAAGGTGCCCGATTGTGCCTGAAAAAAAATGCACGAAGACTTCCTGCATTATCAAAGCTGGATGAGCGCCATATGACCTTCATTGCCACGGTGTGATTTAAACTCCAACAAAAATAAGTACGGATGCAAAAGAAGGGCAAAGATTTATGCGTTTTTGAGAATTTTCGGCCGCTTATTATTCTCTTGAATATAAGTTGTTAGGTCAAATCTGACTTTAACTTGCAAAATGAAAAATAACCATTAATATGACAGTATGCTGTAATTAAAGGCAACATGAAATACGAAGACGAGCATATGCATGTATCGTGAGGAGGTCTTCCGAGATGTATTTTGTGTCTGAAAATAGGCAACGTCTCGACTCGTCATACATTTATCGGTTGACTTTCCCGTTTGTCAGTCTTATTTTAAGTTTTGAAAGATCAGATTAGGCAAATC
This sequence comes from Mercenaria mercenaria, assembly GCF_021730395.1. Lineage (NCBI taxonomy): Eukaryota > Metazoa > Mollusca > Bivalvia > Venerida > Veneridae > Mercenaria > Mercenaria mercenaria. Next base: position 2,582,940 of record NC_069375.1, on the reverse strand, counting down.
CAGAACTAATGTTCTGTATTGGAATAAATATTACGAAAACTCGAAACTGTAAGCATGTAAGTAATATGCAGTAATGCATTGTATAGCTCAAACAATGGTATTGTAAATAGGCCAATTCGCAGCGTCCGTTGTTATTTTATTATACAAATCTATCCATTTATGTACAGATTTCTATTTGTTACAAAGATTATATACCCGTTTGACAAAACGGGACGTACTATTCTGATTTAACTTTTCTTTGGGAAGGGCTGCGTCGTCGACGTGGTGCAAAACCTTGTTTAAAGTATCAAAAACTTGGGGCGTACAATGTCCCGCTTTGCGGAACTCTTGTACTTGAATATAAAAGTGTTCGTATGCATCATTAAATTTCTTTATGGTACTCCATTATGGGTCTTTAACTGGTTTTCTAATTTTGATTATCGGGTCTTTAAAATTAAAAGGAATTTATAAACACGAATAAAACGCGTGGCGCGAAATTATCCAGGCGTGTGTAAAGTATTGTTGTTTCAAATCAGTCGACGGGCGTTACTGATAGAAGAAAGTCGTTTGTGCGCTAAATTTTTCTGGAATAAATCTGTAAAAGTGAGGCCGGATATATAATATATAAATATACTAATGATGTTTTATTTAAATATATATATATATATATATATATATATATATATTTTTTTTTTTTTTTTTTTTTTTTTGGTTCGCATATATTTTATTATTTAGAAATTCATATTTTTGAAAGATAAATAGCTCTTTTATCAAATTCCAAACATGTGGTTATTCTAAGTAACTTACAATATCTATTTGATGTCATTTCATGCACATATTCTAGTAGTTGTTTAATACTATGTTAATCATATATTAATTAATACAATTGTATGAATCATTAACAATAATTGTTATAAAATAAAGATCAGTAACGCACCGCATTCTTTGAAACCGTCACCAGTGTTGTTTTTTTTTCTTATCACAGTATAATCAAGAAATGTTTTATTTTCGGACGAGCGTAACGAGGGAGAAAATAAAAGCAGAAGAATTACATCTATTTATATGATAACTTGATTTATTTTTAATTATAATATTGTTATTTTGAATTCTGCTGTATTGTATATTTTGAATTATATTATGCATTCATGAGTTCTTTTTATCCTCTACGTTTTCAGAGTAGATATTTTTCATGCCTGTTGTTTTAGTGATATGTTGCTAGAGAAATTTGATTACGCTTATGTTTGGATAAAAGTAAAACTGCAAGTTTATTGGAAACAAGATCTGTAAGAAGATCCTTTGGAAGCATAGAAAGCAACCAAGTATAATAATAGCAGACTCGGTTTGATTGAGTCTGTTCATGAGAGGTAATGGCAAGTGCAACACCCCTCACGCCCCCTAGCACCGGCAGCGGAACTATACTACCAATGAACATTGAGTGGACACCATGATCTCTAAGGACCACTTGAATTCAGGAAAATTTTGTTACTGAATGCAGGGAAAACGTTTTTAGCTCACCTGTCACAAAGTGACAAGGTGAGCTTTTGTGATCGCGCAGTGTCCGTCGTCCGTCGTCCTTCCATGCGTCCGTAAACTTTTGCTTGTGACCACTCTAGAGGTCACATTTTTCATGGGATCTTTATGAAAGTTGGTCAGAATGTTCATCTTGATGATATCTAGGTCAAGTTCGAAACTGGGTCACGTGCCTTCAAAACCTAGGTCAGTAGATCTAAAAATAGAATAACCTTGTGACCTCTGTAGAGGCCATATATTTCACAAGATCTTCATGAAAATTGGTCAGAATGTTCACCTTGATGATATCTAGGTCAAGTTCGAAACTGGGTTACGTGCCATCAAAAACTAGGTCAGTAGGTCTAAAAATAGAAAAACCTTGTGACCTCTCTAGAGGCCATATATTTCACAAGATCTTCATGAAAATTGGTCAGAACGTTCACCTTGATGATATCTAGATCAAGTTCGAAACTGGGTCACGTGCCATCTAAAACTAGGTCAGTAGGTCAAATAATAGATAAACCTTGTGACCTCTCTAAAGGCCATATTTTTCATGGGATCTGTATAAAAGTTGGTCTGAATGTTCATCTTGATGATATCTAGGTCAAGTTCGAAACTGGGTCACGTGCGGTCAAAAACTAGGTCAGTAGGTCTAAAAATAGAAAAACCTTGTGACCTCTCTAGAGGCCATATATTTCATGAGATCTTCATGAAAATTGGTCAGAATGTTCACCTTGATGATATCTAGGTCAAGTTCGAAAGTGGGTCACGTGCCTTCAAAAACTAGGTCAGAAGGTCAAATAATAGAAAAACCTTCTGACCTCTGTAGAGGCCATATTTTTCATGGGATCTGTATGAAAATTGGTCTGAATGTTCATCTTGATGATATCTAGGTCAAATTCGAAACAGGGTCAACTTCGGTCAAAAACTAGGTCAGTAGGTCTGAAAAAAGAAAAACCTTGTGACCTCTCTAGAGGCCATACTTTTGAATGGATCTCCATAAAAATTGGTCAGAATGTTCACCTTGATGATATCTAGGTCAAGTTTGAAACTGGGTCACGTGCCTTAAAAACTAGGTCAGTAGGTCAAATAATAAAAAAAACCTTGTGACCTCTCTAGAGGCCATACTTTTCATGGGATCTGTATGAAAGTTGGTCTGAATGTTCATCTTGATGATATCTAGGTCAAGTTTGAAACTGGGTCAACTGCGGTCAGAAACTGGGTTAGTAGGTCTAAAATTATTAAAATCTTTTGACCTCTCTAGAGGCCATATTTTTCAATGGATCTTCATGAAAATTGATCTGAATGTTCACCTTGATTATATCTAGGTCAGTTTCGAAACTGGGTCACGTGCAGTCAAAAACTAGGCCAGTAGGGATAAAAATAGAAAAACCTTGTGACCTCTCTAGAGGCCATATTTTTCATGAGATCTTCATGAAAATTAGTGAGAATGTTCACCTTGATGATATCTAGATAAAGTTCAAAACAGGGTCACGTACCTTCGAAAACTAGGTCAATAGGTCAAATAATAGAAAAACCTTGTGACCTCTCTAGAGACCATATTTTTCAATGGATCTTCATGAAAATTGGTCAGAATTTTTATCTTGATTATATCTAGGTCAAATTCAAAACTGGGTCACATGAGCTCAAAAACTAGGTCACTATGTCAAATAATAGAAAAAACGACGTCATACTCAAAACTGGGTCATGTGGGAAGAGGTGAGCGATTCAGGACCATCATGGTCCTCTTGTTTATTATTGGCCATAGGGAAAACACGAGACCAGTTTTCTGTGGTACAACATGGATGGTACCTCCAATTTTTAGGTGTATTTTAACATGTCTATACCTTGTAAGATTTTTTTTCTTTTTGGTTAAATTTCTTCCCTTTGTTGTTCCTGTCCTTTAGGCTTAGATATTTTTTCTGAGGACCTTCTTGCCCTCAAGTGCAATGATAACAGGTGAGCGATATAGGGCCATCATGGCCCTCTTGTTCTTAAGTTCGAATATTATGAATCATTTTGTCTGTCTTTAATACCTGATTTCGTAGTTACATTTTCCTGAATACATTCCAGTTTTGACACCCTGTAGCTAAAATGAGAGGAGCAAACATCTCAAACTTTGAACTTTATTTTATTTATACGTTTATTTTTGTTAGTGGGATCAACTTGTTTTGTTAACCTATAGATTAGTCGAGGTTTTATTCTGAAAACGTAGAGGATGAAAAGATAGAATATGCATTATGTCGATAATTTTCTTATTGATAGATTATCTTTGTATATTAATTGTTTTATGCATATGAAACTATTTTGTGTTGATATAAATAGTTAAGTACTGTTTTGTTATTGGTATTCCTCTTATCCGCCATTTGAAATGTTTTTCTCAAGTGGTAATGTTTGAGGTGATGTAATTGCTATGTAAGTTGTGGTACTGAATCTGTCATTACAGATCATTCTATCATCAACTTACGTATATAGAAAATTTCCATATTGTGTTTTGTTTTATGTGCTTGCCCAAAGAGGTGATTTTAATGTATTAATTATCAAAAATTAAAGTATTTGTTTACGTGGTAACTAAATATTGCTCTATTATAGAAAGTATGTTGTAAATAACATTGCTTAAATGTAGTCGTTGCCGAAATCTAACAATTATTCCATTAAATGTCTTGTATCCAGTTAGGATGCATCTGACCGATTTATCATAGTTTCAAGTTTCAACTTTATTCATTTTCATCCAGAAAGTCAGAGACTTATGTGACAATACAGAAATAGATATAGATATGAAAAGTTGTATTAAAAGTATATATTCTAATGACATATGAAAATTCATTTTCAATATATTGTGTTTGTTTTATTCATTATATTTTTACAGGTACGTTTCAATAGTTTGAAAATATGTATTTATTACAAACGTCTTGCCATCCTTCAATGGATGTTGGAAATAGCATACCGCTTTATGATCTGGAAAGACATATACTTTGTACACGAACGCCTTCGTGGTTTAGTTCCTGCGCGTCTGAACTCTGAACCATAACTCAAGCGGCAAACCACTTGAAGGCCTTCATTATTTGTTAAATCTTACACTGCAACAAACACGTTTTCTTATGTCGGTTGACAAGACTTGGCTGACACTGTGTTCCTTTATTTGTATGTTTGCTTTGTGTGTGTGTGGTGTGCGTGTGTTGGTCGTGTGCGCGTTTAGGGAGGTTGCGTTTTTAGAACGTAGCTTTCCCTGTTGGATATTCTTGTTGTGTTCTTTTACCAAGGAACACGTAAATTTTATAATGGCGAAAAGATAGTTATCTGACGTGTTCTTAAAACGAATGAATTAGTATATTGACATTACATTTATACAAGTAATTAGTATAATAAATATTTGCAGACGCAATACACTATTTTTAATAATATGAATATCTGCTATTAAACACAGTTTAAATACTTATTTATGTGGTTATATTAAAAGCATTAACATGCTTAAAGGGATTTCGGTCATTTCACATTACATTAAGTATTCCAAAGTTAACTCTACAATTTTTCAAAACATGGTCTTTGAAACTTCTGTTTGTCAAAATTTTTTCTCAACACAACAAAAAACAACAACATTGGATAGGAAAACTTTTAAACAACGACAGTAACCTCATGTGCAGCAGCATTTTTAGCTCGACTATTCATAGAATAGTAGAGCTATTGGACTCACCCATGCGTTCGCGTCCGCGTCCCGATTTGGTTAAGGTTTTGTATGTAAGCTGGTATCTCAGTAACCACTTGTGGGAATGGATTGAAACTTCACACACTTATTCACTGTGATAAACTGACCTACATTGCACAGGTTCCATAACTCTGTTTTGCTTTTTTACCAAATTATGCCCCTTTTTCGACTTAGAAATTCTTGGTCAAGGTTTTGTATGTAACAGTAAGCTGGTATCTCAGTAACCACTTGTAGGAACGAATTGAAACTTCTCACACTTATTCACTGTGATAAACTGACCTATATTACACAGGTTCCATAACTCTATTTTGCTTTTTTAGAAAATTATGTCCCCTTTTCGACTTAGAAATTCTTGGTTAAGGTTTTGTATGTAAGCTGGTATCTCAGTAACGACTTGCGGGAATGGATTGAAACTTCACACACTTATTCACTGTGATAAACTGACCTACATTGCACAGGTTCCGTAACTCTGTTTTACTTTTTTATGAAATTATGCCCCCTTTTCGACTTAGAAATTCTTGGTTAAGGTTTTGTATGTAAGCTGGTATCTCAGTACACACTAATGGGAATGGATTGAAACTTCACACACTTGTTCACTGTCATGATCTGACATGCACTGTGTAGGTCCCATAACTCTACTTCGCAATTTTTTCAAAATTATGCCTTTTTTTCGACTTAGCAGTTTTTAGTTAAGTTTTTGTATGTAAGCTGGTATTTCATTATCCACTTATGGGAAAGGATGAAAATTTCACGCACTTGTTCACTTTATGAGCTGATAAGCATTGTGAAGGTTCCATAACCCATTTTCCCAATTTTACAAAATTATGCCCCTTTTTCGACTTTTGTATTATTCAATTGACAAGGCTGTTGAATAGTCGGGCGTTGCTGTCCTCCGACAGCTCTTGTTATACAAATGTTGATCAGATGTTGCGCAGCTTATTATCTGAACTATAATACAATGGTTTAATTGATTACCGGACGCCTAGAAAACCCCTAGATGCGGTTACTGGACGATTAGAGCGTAGGCTAGGCGTCCGGTTACCTGACGGCTAAACTCTTTCATAAGAAAATGTGTTAAATTGTCATAGAATACATTATATTCTGCATAATCATTATATTCTTAGCAGAATTAGACGGATTTTCATGTTACATATGCATACGAAATTGATTATTCGAAATATTTATTCAAAAAATGTTTTGTCTGTTTGATGTTTTTTCTTGATCTATGGCTTTATCCGAATTTTCACGTTTTAAATTTTACGTGCTACGTTTTTAGTGTGAAGTATTTTGTATTTCACGTTTACTAGATACTAATCACAGTAATGTATTTTTAATAGTTTACTGGTGGGATTTTTCCGTAGCTTTGGCCCAGCAAACTGATGTTGGATATTGTCCAGCCATATTGAGAAAACGGTTGACCGGCGATTTATATAATGAGTCGTGTAACATTCAAAATACTTCACACTACAAACGTATTACCTGACGGCTAAATTCTTTCATAAGAAAATGTGTCAAATTGTCATATTATTCATATTTCTCCTTATGGAAATAAATACATATTGTACATTATATTTTGTCGTAACTTATCTTTCAGTAGTCAGAAAAATGCGTTGTTCTAAAACCTTTTAAAAATTAAATGTTAATAAACTGTTTATTTGTTGCTTCCTTAATATTTGGGGTAACTCTTTGCATAGATCATAATGGGAACTGTTCCACAAAACTTCGTACAATCTTTTTACACTATGATCGTCCTGAGCTTCTGGTACGGTAAGAAAATACTTGTAAGCGATAATGGAAGAAGTTGCAAATTTAAGAAAATATTTGCGAACTACATAACGATTTAAAGCAAATATATTACGTTAGTTAGAAGGAAAGGATTTTAAACGAAGTATTATTTTTATTTTTTAACTGACTGGTTATCCGTGTGAAAATGAGACTATTCGTTAGCAGTCGATAATATTTTGTAATTTTCAAAAGACCTTGCGTGCATATGTCGGGCAGTTTTGACAAAGCTGACATTTGGTTTAAAATAGATATCAAAAAATGATTTACAGTGGACTGTATGTAATTTTTGCGTGGTTACACTGGTATTAACCCCATTGGAACTTATGACAAATCCATGTATGACTATGTTAGATTTGATGTTTCATAAAAGGAAAAACGTTTGTGATTTGATTGACAACAAATACACAGTTTTTCTTTTTTATGTAGCTGGGTGACGTTGCTGATTCACTTTAGTACTGTTAGTCTAATTTAAACATATATTCTGTTCAAGTTAGAATTTTTTATACTACATTTATGTAGCGCCCATTTCATAATAAAAACGTCCAAAGGCGCTTTACATAGTACTAACACTACAGTATCCATTGGTTCCGAACGTTTAAACTGTTCAAGCGTAATGCTTGTTATTTGCAGTTTTCATAAAATACTTTATATTCAACAATTTTACCCGAGTTCACAAGTAATTTGTACGACCCTTTTATGTAAGAGATAAACGAATTTCGTAACATTTTCCTAATGATTCGTAAGAACGTCTTGCGAACAAGTTTTGTGTTCGTTCAGTGCCCGTCGTCCACTGTTGGATGGTTTGGTCTTCCTTGTCATCTTATTCAAACATGGACGACTGTATAAGAATAGGTTAAGTTCATGTCAACAGTTATGGTCCATAATTAATCAAAAACCATATCATGGTGGATTTTAACCTTGTTAAGTCTCTGGGAGTCTCTTATGTTCACCTATCCTAATCAAAGTTAGACAGACTACTGCATTTCAGAAAAGAAAGGCTTTGTTGCGTACATGTAGTTCACTGGACCAGGTTGTGTTATCTTTTGCCTGGTCCGTATAATATGCAAGTGTTGAGTACACTGATTTATTAATCACCCGTCGCAAGTGGTGGGGGTTATAGGAATGGCCTGTCCGTCCGTAACAATTGTGTTCGCTCCATATAACTTAAACTCCTTGAAGGATTTTCATGAAACCTGGATCAAATGATCACCTCGTCGAGACGATTTGCAGAACTCATGAGTCAGTCTTGTCGGCTCAAGGTCAAAGGTTCGAACATTCCATTTTGTGTCCGCTCTGTATCACCAAAAGCCTTTGAAGGATTTTCATGAGACTTTGGTCAAATGATCACCTCAACAAGACGATATACAGAGCTTGTGAAACAACCATGTCGTCTCAAGGTCAAGATCACAACTCAATGTCGAAGGATTGAGCCTTTTCATTTGTGTCCTCTCTGTAATCCCTTGAAGTTTTTTCATGAAAGTTGGGTCAAATGATTACCTCATCAAGACGATGTGCAGAACTCATGAGTTAAGTCATGTCGGCTCAAGGTGAAGGTCACAACGCAAGGTCAAATATACTTACGTCAATGCTTCCACCCAATACCATCAACCCTTTCACTATCCATAACAGCGGCAGGAATATAGCTGTCTTTCAGACTGCCTTGTTATTTTTGTGATGCTTCAAGCAAATGAAAACATTTTTACAGGTTTTGTGAAGTTTTCTTAATCATGTTAAAGGTGTATAAAATACATTCTAGCGTTAGTGTGTTTTAACAGAGGCAAGCATATTAGTATTTATCATCGACTACAAAGTGACAAGCGATATGACACTCGAGTAAATTTGGTATAGGTATATTTTGATATGTTAAAGATACAGACCAAAGCATGCTTCACCATTGTCTTACAGTTAGCCTGGAAAACAGATTGTAATGTGCACAGCCTTGAATTGTTACTAAGACTAGTAAGTGTTAGGACTATTCTGCTCATCAATTTCCTTTTTCTAGCCAACAGTCCATTGTCAACACACTGACACACAGTGCACGATTTTAATATCTTCTGGGTGTTGAAGGTTTTAAATAATCTGTTCCTGCAACATCCACTTTAGTTTTATTGCCATTGACTGACTCGTATGTTGAAAAGTGCACGCTATGGTATTCATGAATACTACTTTGGTCGCTTAAATCTACACGGGCACTGTCATTTTTACATATTGACAAGTGATCAGAAGTATCAAGACATGTGTAAAAATTTTCATTAGCTGATGGTGTGACGTGGGCGTCTTCGTAATAGTTTCTTGTAGATTTCTGTTTCCGGTAACGCCTGAAAAAAAAGTAACTCTGTGTTATCTCCAATAATTGATAACAATGATCATGTGACTGAGATAACAATGCTAATAATACTTCTTTCCTTCAATCTTCTACGCAGTGATCTCCCTTACCTATAGATTTGAAAGGAAGCAACTCCTTTGTGTAGCTAGTTTGACTTTTCAAAAAAAAAAAAAAAAAAAAAAAGACTGCCACAGTCAAAATAAGAAAAGTCATATTTGGAAACTTATTATTTCGTTCTGGTAACAAGAAGAGTTTGGTATATTTCCTTCACCCTTTTTATACACATTCTATTTCAGCTGGATTTGTACTTGAAAATTGCGCATAATTCCACTTTAAAATCCCTTGATGGACAGCAGAGTTACGAACCGAGCATTGAACTTTGACTACCAAGTGTGACCTTGACCTTTGAGTTTGGAATATGGATAATGCACAGGACATATCGTCTCATTTTGGGAACTTTTGTGACATTTTTTTGAAGTAATATTAACCCTTACCCTGCTAAATTTCTATAATGAACTTGTCCATCTTTCAATTTGGATAGTACCACTAACTTAAAAGGGGTGTTTACCAAAACGATACTGACTGAATGGCGAACAGTACATACCATGATCAGACTGCATGGATATGCAGACTGATCTTGGTTTCGGCTGGTCGCAAAGGCAGAATCTTTTGCCGCCAGCAAGCTAAAGGTTAAAATCCGTCGAAAGACGACAGAGTTATGGGCCAGACAGGAAAAATCTATTGACTTTTGATCTCTTTGAATGTGAACTTGATATTTAGGCTAGGGGGCTAAGGGTCTGGGTTTTGCGCATGACACGCCATCTCCTTATGAGATACATTTTTGTACCATATAATATTAGAATCCCTTTCAAGGATGAAAGAGGTATGGACTGGAGAGAAAAAAACTACTGAAATTTGACCTCTAACACGCTGCAATTACTATATGCCACCAATAAGAGAAGGGCATAAAAAGACATAAAAAAGATATCAAACTTTCACATTAACCTTAAATTCAGACAAAAAATAGGCGTCAAATAGAATTGCTTCAAGTCATCCATAGGCGTATCAAATAATCTTCATATCTGACATTGAAAAATAGCATTGCTGACATTAAAAAATAGCATTACCTGATTAATGGCATTATGTGTTTTTGATGTGTGTTTTTTTTTTTTTTTTTTTTTTTTGGTATGGACAACATTCAGCGGACCACGGAGGCATATCGGGCGAATTGCTTTATCTTTTCTACATAATGTCGTAAACCCAACCTTCAAAAGGTTTATGTTAATAGTATTGCTTTGGTTGTGCTTTCCTGTTACTCACCTTAAGAAGATCACAATACCAGCTACCGACGCTATTACAGCTATGAGGAACACTGATACAAGGGCTGGTACTATCGGTGTCATAGATTCATCTGTCGCTTCTTTAGACAAATCTTTCTCCGTCACAATACCTGTCGTTTCCAGTGTTGAACTAGTTGTGGAAATATCTAAAACCATGAATTATGTAAATGAGAATTTCATAAAAGTAAACCTGAATGGTAATGTTTCGAAATATTCACCATTTTATCAAAGACGAATTGCGTTCAATTAAGATGTTGTCTTTATGTGTATGTGTAGTTCTAACGCGATTAAATGTTTATTGTGAACAGCACAAGTCAATATGGCATTCCATAAATCAAGCTAAATTACCTTTCTTTTTACATATAAATGCCATCTTTTTCTCACAATTGTAGTCATTCAGCTGACCCCGGTATCTTGTTTTGAGGCTTATCTCTAAACAGTCTTCTCCGGGTATGACCAAATCAATAAATGGTGGAACATCACCATTGTTTGGATTTCCTTACAAAAGAAAGATTACAGTTAAAACATTTAAAAAAAAACAAGTTTACAACTAATGGAGGTCCGACGTTAGACCAGCAAGAACAAAACTGAAGCAAGCTATAACTGAGACGTTAGACCAGCAAGAACAAAACTGAAGCAAGCTATAACTGAGCCACCCGCTTAGCTCAACAGGATAGCGCAGATAAAGCATATCGCGGGGTCGTGAGTTCGATGCCCGGGCGAGGCGTATGTTCTCTGTGTGAATTTGATCTGAAATCATTCGTCCTCCACATCTGATTAATGTGGGGAAGTTAGCAGTAATTGCGGAGAACAGGTTTTACTGTCCTGCAAGGGATCAGCCATATCTAATGAAGTAAAATTCCGACCGAAGTCAGGCGATAATTTTGTCATTTATAAGCCCAAATCAAAAGAAAATAAAATAGAATATGTTACTTTTTTGTTATGACGGTATTCATGGAGTTTAAAACAATCGAGGGGCAATAACTCTAAAGTTATCCTGAGGAAATTTATGCATCCAAGACCAATCTAAAGTGATCTACATTTTTTGTAAAGTTTTATCAATAAGTGTCTAAGATACAGTTAAAATCCGTCATATTTACTAAGTCAAAGGGAAAGCTCTTCAGCAGGGTAAAGGTGACTTAAATACGCGTGAGCAGACTTAAATGCTGGAGTCCAACCAGTGAACATCAATAAACCAATCACGTCGAGCAGTCTCACGTTAAGCAGCCTACTGAGAGAACCAGCCACGATCATCAGTGTCCAGTCACGTCGAGTAGTTTCACGTTAAGCAGTCTACTGAGAGAACCAGCCACGATCATCAGTGTCCAGTCACGTCGAGTAGTCTCACAGAAGTCCATCTGGTTGAGCGGTCAACGGGGATGCATTCACGTAAAGCAGTCTACAGTGGTCAAGGCACACAGAGCAGTCGAGGGATCACAGTCGCACCTATCAGTCTTTATCCTAGGATAAAGAAAGTTTTGGAACATGGCCTTCACCTTGTAAACAAACTAAATACTGTGGTGCAAAATATAATAAACCGGCTTATGTCTGCTTTAGTATTTTTCACTAATCTCTTACTTTGCCATCACCTGAACCTGTAAACAAACTAAATACTGTGGTGCAAAATATAATAAACCGGCTTATGTCTGCTTTAGTATTTTTCACTAATCTCTTACTTTGCCATCACCTGAACCTGTCTATTTCCGCTTTAGTATTTTTCACCAATCTCTTACCTTGTCATCACCTGAACCTGTCTATTTCTACTTTAACATTTTTCACCAATCTCTTACCTTGCCATCACCTGAACCTCTCTTACCTTGTCATCACCTGAACCTGTCTATTTCTACTTTAACATTTTTCACCAATCTCTTACCTTGTCATCACCTGAACCTGTCTATTTCTACTTTAACATTTTTCACCAATCTCTTACCTTGCCATCACCTGAACCTCTCTTACCTTGCCATCACCTGAACCTGTCTATTTCTACTTTAACATTTTTCACCAATCTCTTACCTTGTCATCACATGAACCTGTCTATTTCTAATTTAATATTTTTCACCAATCTCTTACCTTACCATCATCTGAGCCTGTCTATGTCTACTTTAATTTTTTTAAAAGTCTCTTACTTTGCCTTAGCATGAATCTGTCTGCATCTGCTTTAGTATTGTCCGCTAAAATTTCATCTTGCCATCAAAGAAATCTATTTATATCTACTTTAGTACTGTCCATTAATATCTCACCTTGCCACCAGCTGTACCTGTCTATGTCTACTTTAGTATTGTCCACCCATCTCCAGTCATCTTCCTCATCATCATCCGTGGCCCCAACCCAAACACCGTGTCCACTGACCGCCTCGAGCAACGTGTCTATAACGATCATTATTATATTGGTACATTATATTTATGCTGTATTTTGTTTGATTATGCCGAAAAGTATGAGGCAGACATCATGATTAATTTGAAAATTTATTGTTTTCAATCCAAGCGAAAATTGAACAAGAAATGTTCATTCCTTTACTTAATTCCACGGCATCAACCTTTTGAAACTGCTCATTAAATATCTTTATGACATAGAATGTTACGCTCGTTCATAGGCGGATGCGAAATACTGATTTAATTCTAGTTTACCTTTTATAAACATTTGTTCTTCATAGTCGTATAGGTCAGTAAGTTTTGCATTCCGTTTTTCACAAAAGTTTCTGGCGTCTTCCCAGTCTTTAGGCGTCATGAAGACTTTATAGCAAGCGTTAAATTGACCAGACCAAACCCATTTCGGCGGACAAAATTCTGATGCTTGTGTGAAAAACACTGTAATAAGAAAAAGAAAATGTGGAAAAAAATGCCAAGTAATAAAGTGTCTTTTCCCATATTTGCTGCAAAATGATCCACATGTTTAGAATAAAACTCAATTGGAGAACTTCTAAATACGCCACAATATATACTAGTAATAAGGTTTCATGAACAAAAATGCTTATACATGTGTACCTTGAAAGTTAACAAAGATTGCGACTGTCGGATAGACAAACAGATGGATAAATGGATGGACAGGGCGACAAAATAAAATAGTTCGTATATTCTACATATTTCTTTCTATACATCGTCACCTCAGTGCAAAAAGTGGATAACTGCATTGATTTAAAGAAGGACTTATTGACTTACTGCGCTAAGGTGACGACATATTCTAGGTTTCACGAAAGCATCTCTTTCACTTCTGAATTTATGACAGATGCCATCAGTTGTGACTGAGAGGACAAATATACGGAGGAATAGAAGACATAAGTACGGAGGAACAGAGGACATATATACGGAGGAACAGAAGACATAAATACGGAGGAACAGAGGACATATATACGGAGGAACAGAAGACATAAATACGGAGGAACAGAGGACATATATACGGAGGAACAGAAGACATAAATACGGAGGAACAGAGGACATATATACGGAGGAACAGAAGACATAAATACGGAGGAACAGAGGACATAAATACGGAGGAACAGAAGACATAAATACGGAGGGATAGAAGACATAAGTACGGAGGAACAGAAGACATAAATACGGAGGAACAGAGGACATATATACGGAGGAACAGAAGACATAAATACGGAGGAACAGAGGACATAAATACGGAGGAACAGAAGACATAAATATGGAGGAACAGAGGACATAAATACGGAGGAACAGAGGACATATATACGGAGGAACAGAAGACATAAATACGGAGGAACAGAGGACATATATACGGAGGAACAGAGGACATAAATACGGAGGAACAGATGGATACACGGAGAAAATAAAACAATTTTTATGTATCCAACATTGTCTTCTTCCTTGTTACCAAATTTCGTGAAACAAAATCTACTGTACCTTTTAGTGAACGTAGAATCCATATTTTGTTATATATTTTACTGTTTGTTGCCATAACAAACATAGCTGTTGCCGTAACAAATAAATAAAAGGATATGCTTAATGTCTCTATAGCAATCCATCCATATATCAAGATTTATAGAAAAAATGCCTTGACCTGTTTAAGGTATTGCAGAATATTCTGATCATTTTTTTGTCATAATGTTTGGACTATTTATTGCCCTACAAACACATTTGTTGTCATAGCAACAAAATAAAAAAGACACATATAATCTCCATATTGCCACCTATCAATGTATCAAGATTCATGAAAAAAAAATCCAGTATCTTTTTCAGTTATCGCAGAATCCTACTCCATTTTTTCGTTGCTATATATCTGGCGACTACATATTTTGCCGTAGGAACAAAAGAAATGGGCTTGCATATTCTCTATATTGCCATATTTTAATATATTTAGATTCATGAAAAGTATTTACTTTAAAAGTAGTGCAGGATCCCACTGTGATGAACTAACGGACAGACTGACGGACAGGCATGGACGGACAGACGTTGGACAAACTATAAGTCCCCTGCAAGGAACAAATAACCAGAGGCATACGTTAACCAAGTATCCGCGGACCAACCAATCGCTATTGTATTGATAACTTTAAACCTTTGTAACGAGGCGTTGACTCTTTTTTTTTTTTTTTGGTTGGGTTTAACGTCGCACCGACACATTTTTGATCATATGGCGACTTTCCAGCTTTGATGGTGGAGGAAGACCCCAGGTGCCCCTCCGTGCATTATTTCATCACGTAGGCGTTGACTCTAGATTATTCGTTTGACATTCGTTGCGCACCATTCCGTATTCACTTCAATGTCCATCTAGCATATTATGCTGCTGCTACATACACCCGTCCGTCTATTGGTCTGCAACTTTTTCGCAGTCAATGCAAATATTGAACTGATGTGTAGTGTATTATATGTCATGAGGATATGCTTCAGATCCAATGAGATATCTGTTCTTTTTACTTTTTTGTGTGTTTTCCTTGCAATTTTCTCTGCCAACTGTACTGCTTATTCGGTGTACATGTACACGCTGAACATCTACCGTTCCAGTCTATAATATGTGGGCTCCATTCATACGGTACCGGGCTATCCCGATCACGTGATCGGAAACGATCTGCGCAGTGATGTTTAGATCATGTCCCGCTTGTGTACCGAATTCATGCTCGCGTAACTGGCCCGACTTAAACGAGTACAAATCGATCGAAATCAGTGTACTGGGCGAAAACGGGGAACACAATCAAGCCCAGCCACTGTGTCACGTTGAATGTCTTCTGTACTACTGTACGGATATTAGGGTACGTTGACAATGCTCCGTTTTTGCTATACGTTGAGTAAGTTTACATGTCATTTTGAAGGCATGTTTTGTCATGTACTTTCGCTGGGAAATTTGTCGCATTTTTTCCCGGTACAGATCTGTCTGACTTGATTGTATAAGACAGTCATTCGCAAGCATAAACGATATAAACATTCTTTACGACTGTTAACGATGTCATAACTAACACCTCAGGTATTTTAACTAAAAGTATTTTCTCGGAGAAGGGGTGGGAATAAAAGCAAGTGAAATTTAGCTGGTTTTCTCGAGCAGTACCTTGACCTGTCTCGGACATTCACTGGACTGTGGCTCATATAAGCAAACACAGAGATCTGAGCTGGTTTCTGTCATTATTTACGATCACTGTATATTCATTTTCGACTTACAGTTCGATTACTAGGTCGTACGTGTTTACACATTTTAAAACGAAAATTTCTCTACTTACAAAATTACCTTTCTGCATTTTGATTATGTTTTGTTTTAGCTTAAGTTCACGTTTTTTTTTTCTTATACAAAACACATTGAAATATTGAACCCTGAGATAAGGTTACAAAGCGTAATCTTTAATGTTTATAAAAACGAACTGTACGTGAGCTCATTTAAATTGGGAGAGACAAGAATTTTGTGCATTAGGCCTACTGTTTATCAATATTAGAATATTCTCCCAGCAGTAAAGAAACCATACTAGCACGAAGAAACTGGCGGCCTGAATATGCATATTAGTTGATACAAATTTACACCTATCTATGGAAAGCAAACTTCTGCATGAAACACATACCTGTCACAATAACCCATGCTAGGGAATAATCCATGCCGATTAACCAACTCTTACTTTATTCATATTGTAACTGCAAACGAGCCATATTATCTATACAGAAAAAAAAGACTATTGTGAACTTAGTGCAAAACGTATCTATGTATGGTACGCCAAACAAGACATGATTAGTTTCTTTATATCTGAAAACGCCTCGCATTTCATGTTGAAAATAAACAGAAATTCTGACAAACTAAAGATTAAGTGCGTAAAACCTCGATGACTACCTCAGTATTTTCAGGACTGAACTGTCTATAGTTAGTACGTTTTCCGTCTGTCCGATAACAACGCTATTACGTGGGCTAAGAGAGTAAAATAATGTAGCAAAGCAAGATTCGTACCTTATTGTACGCAGATGCAGATGTTACAGTAAGTCTCGAGCAGAATCGCATCATTTTTAAAGAAATTGCAGAGCGAGTTCAACTTCTCGAACATCTCTGAAGGTTGATCAATAATGCACGACAAAGCCAAATTTCTATGGGGGAAACCCATTTAATTCGTCAGTGCATTGATATAGATGTACAACATATTACAGACAGTTCAAATCATGTACTTAATTGCGTATCTGTTTTTTTTTGTTTGTTTTGGGTTTAACACCGTTTTTCAACAGTGCGGGCAGTTAACCTTAACCAGTGTTCCTGGATTCTGTACCATTACAAACCTGTTCTCCGCAAGTAACTGCCAACTTCCCCATATGAATCAGAGGTGGAGAATGAATGATTTCAGACATAATGTCTTTTATCAAATCGTCACGAAGAACATACGCCTCGCCCAGGGCTCGAACTCACAACTCCGCGATCCGTAGATCTGCGCCCTTCCTACGGAGCTAAGCGGGCGAGCTATGAACGAATGTTGGCTTGACAAAATTCTGCGCTTATATGGGTTATAAACTGAAAGACCAAAACAATTTAAATAAATAAAAAATGATGACGATAAAAGAAAAGTTTCATGTTACTACATTTGGAATGAAAGTGTTTATTTTGTTAAGACAGGTACTTATTAAGTGAAGACAATGGTTAACAACGACAAGGGATAGATGTAAGACAAACAGTTTTATTCCTGTTTGACGTTCCATAGATGCTCAAGAGGCTCGGACATTATTCATTGTTTCCGGATAACGTATCCGTTACTAATTATTCAAAAGTGATTTCGGAAACATCACAAGAAGGTCGCTGATCCAATTGACCAAACTATTGCACTTAAATATTGTAAATATTTTTAATTTGATTTGAAATTAATAAAATCTTTATGCAGATCTGTTGGAAGCTTACATACATACGGACTCGGCTTCACCGACGCTGTTGATGAGAGGTTATGAAATGTGCAACAACTCTCACGCCCTCTGGCGGAATTCTGTTAAAATAAAACTGTTTGGATTCCATGATCCCAAAGGACCATTAGTTTTCGGAAAATAAAACAACATGAAACTGCAGTCAATATACTGGCACTTTTGTGTAGAATCACCGATCTCCTGTTTGTAAGCCAGCTAGATGGCTTCCTCAAAGGAAATAATACTTCATATCACCACATTTTAACCTAGTTTTCTCGGTCTCCCAGAAGAGGCAACCGTTCAACTCATACCAACATCCATCCAGGAAATTACACAGATGTTTCCTATTACATACAAACAGAGTGATAGTACAGCGAATTATTTTCTAGCATACAACATATTTACTTGATAAGTATGCATAGTTATGGATGTGTAAGATATCTGTCAGAGGAAATGGAACCATTTAATGAACAGTAGAGTGCGAGTGGAACGACAGGTTGCTTTGACGTTACGGTAATAACTACTATAAACGTTCTTTTCCGTGTTTTAGTGTGTGTTTTCTACATATTAAATCACATTGCATTTAAAAAAAAATGGGTATGCGATGTACAGTTCCTCCTCCCTTTCTGGTGACGTCAAAACGATGGTATTGATCAACAACGTCACTGACAGAATGACGTGACGTCACATCCAAAAGTAACGCCATCGTCTCCACGGCTTTCTCTTTCCTCCTCAATTCTTCACGTCACTTTAAAATAATTGCTTTACATACTGGTGGTCGTGTTCTGACAAATTCTAGCATCTAACGTGACTGTGTGGTAATTTCCTACGTTACGTATTCACATAGAATTTCATATAGATAGTACAATTTTATAGATATTCGGCTGCAACAGTGTTATTTAGCTCTACAAGGAAACAATATCGCAATTACATGCACGGAATTGAAATTTAGAGGAAGATGTCACACAACGTTGTACAATAGTCATACAATTATTGTGACATAATTATAGGTTATGAGCTTTGTATCGGGAAATATGCACGAGTTCTTCAGTGGAAATATTGCGCGACTTTAGGAGCGCAATATTCTTCCGCTGAAGAACGAGTGCATATTTCCCGATGCAAAGATAACCTTTTTATTACATACGCATCTACACGTATAAATATTATGTAAATATCATAAATTTGTTCAATAGCCTGAATAGAATTGACAAAACTGAACTAAATAGAAAAAATAGTGCAACAACACACACACTGAATTACGTCACGCACCCGATATGAAATTCAGGCGTCAGTGTATGGAAAAATATTGACGTTTCCGGTACTAGTGTAACTTTACGAGGAATAGAAACGTGTATGTAATAATGAAAAATATGGTATGTACAATTGGTAGGTACAATTTTGTGACCTCTTGTACGATGTTAAGTTACACGGTTTGAAAAAAAGAAATCTAAGCAAACCATTAATAAAAGGTTGACACTGTTCCAAAAAAATGTGAGGGAAATGTTTTACTGTAACCAAATAAAGAAAATCAGAATTAAGAAAATGACATCGCGGAGTAGGTATTTCTTACCAGTAAGAGATTTTTTATTCTAACATGGTTCGATTTGTTTTCCATTTAAATAAAGAAGAAAATCAAGCTCTATATATTCTGCGATAAACAACGGTTGACACGCGGACCGGTAAGAGAGCATTATGACGTCAAACAAATCCGAAGAAAACACAATGTAGAAACAGAACTCGCATAATTATATGATATATTAAAATAAACATAATATTTCAGTTAATTTCCTTTAGTAAATAAGTGACCTTCGCCCAAGGCTATGAAGCAAAGTTTGAAGGACAAGTCTCAAAAATTATGAAACTGAACAATGGCGTTCTAGCCTGGTTCCCGACAGGTTGTGCGACTACCGCATTACGTAGAGAGTAAACACGGGCACCAGTCTAACGGCATTCTGAGACTTGTCTCCAAATGTAAAATATTTGTACATGTCTCTTTTAGATATCTATAATATTTTTTTCCTGTCCATGTACCTCTGTGCATGAAAAACGAATATAATTCTGGCTTGTTTCCTTGCTTCTTCAATATCTGTTTGCGATAGTCCATTTACACATGACTTTGTCGATCCACTATTACCCAGGGAAGGATTTTCTCTGTAAAATTCTCGTATTAGTTTACTAGCTGTGTGTCTTTGATGGCTGACAGACTGTGCACTTGATAACATTTCATCCTGCTCTGGATGTGATTTCATATGCTGATTTCTATTGATATTTGATGTAGAAGTGCTGTTCGGAACAAAACGAACCATCTGCTTTGTTGACATGTTTCTTAAACAGTTTTTCTCTCCTCCATCCTCATTCTGTTTCCCTTCTTTTGAAATTCCAAGATTGTTGTTGACGCATGGCAAACTTTCACGAGGCTCTAATTGTTTCCCATTTCTGTCAAAAAAAGTGTTTGATGTTCCGTTAACTGCTGATACATCATCTGTATTTAGGCTGCTATTGTAAGATAGTGTCCTCCTTACAGTCGAAATGTTTTTTACTCTGTTGGTATTTGGCTTGGCGTGTGACATTATCACGTCTACTACTTCCTTTCCTACTAACTGCAGTTTTCCACCAATTTTAACAAGCATTTTCTCTCCATCAGATGGACTTTGTCTCTTCCTGCTGGTATATTTTCTTTCGGTTCCAAAATTATTCTCTCCATCAAACGGAAAGTGCCTCTTTTGGTTAGTGACTGTTCTTTGTGTTCTGTTTTCGTCTTTACATCTAGCAGTTTGTTCTTGTTGTCTTATTTTGTGACTTGGAATGGCTATCAATGATAAACTTCTGGCAAATGTTTCCTTTGGAAATTTATATTCTGCCATTTTTCAAAAAACATTTACATGTAAGTGTTACGCCTGCTTGCCTGTTTTCTATTAGTTAAGTCTTTTAAATATATATCCTCTACTAAGTATCCACACTCACTGGCGACACTTTCGGCGTAAAATATGTAAAAATGTTTTGTCCCCGATACACTAAGGAAATGGAGACTGGCTATTGCCATACACTGTAATATATACACCTAGATTCCGTCACATGACCAGAATGAGACATTATGAAAGAAAAACGTTGCTTGGAGCGTGCTCCTGTCGCACAACATACAACAGAAGGAGTGGAACGAATAAAAAAGGTGCTGAACAAGAGTAATATGCACTGACTCGTTGTCTCCAAAATAAAGTCATGTCGATAATTTGTTTTGTTACTTTCGATAGTGATTTGCATTAGTTTGGTCCATAACATAGTTCAAATTAAAAGTAAAAGATATGCTTGTTTTTCAGCTAAAGTTAAATCAAAAGTTACTTTCCCAATTAATTTATTGACCTCTACTGCTGATGTGTTATGATCCCAGACTTCACTTTTGTCCCCACATTGCCAGAAAAAAAAGAAGAATTTTCATATCTACCAGGATATTCTGATCTTTGCCCTGCTGGATGGGCAAGAATTAGAGTGTCTCTGTTTGAGATGGCAAAACTTCTGTGTAAACCTTCAGCCTGCGACCAGTGCAGACCAAGATCAGCCTGCACGGATGAAGGTCTGCACTGTTCGCTATTCAGCCCTTTAAATTTTCATTGAACAACCCTTCAAACAGTAAATGGTACTGCCCAAATTAAATGATGGACCAGTCCATTGTAACAATATGGCAGGACAAAGATTGCAGACAATGGAGAGTAGCTTGATTGTTCCTCTGTTTCTTGTAATTAGCACCTTTTCCTGTAATTTGAACCCATCTATATATGATAACAGTGATAATAAAATTCACGATAATCCAAAGCTGCTTCACGTATTCATAGCAACACATTCTTGAAAATGTGAGCTTTGCGGCAAGACTTAACAGATACTGGTCCTTGCGTAATTTTTGAATCACGCGTTTTGTTGACTGTTACAAAACAGCAACACACTTTCAGCAACGTGCAGACCTTCCATAAAGCCTCAGATAGAACTGGCAGTGCCAGTGCCTCAACTATGTTGTAAAGGAAAGAAATGGAAGGCCACGACTGTCCCAAGTTATGTACCCGAGTATCACTGCACCATATGACAAGATGAAGGTCACGTACCCAAAGCTAAAATATAACACGTATTCATAACTTAGTTAGCATATGATCAAGGTCTGCGTCTTGCTTGCAGCATGTTGTCATCCTGAATATGTAAAGGGAATAGTATGACGAAGCCTTTCAATATGGAACTGAAGAGATGCTACTTTCAGTTATATGAAAATTGAAGGAAAATTTAAACTATAGATGCATTATCTTACTAAGTTTAAGTTAGATAGGTCTTGGTAATAAAGTATTTGAAAGTACAGGTTTCAATTCTGAGAAATCGGTCCATGTCCAAAGGCTCTATTTCGGTAACTCTTCCCCAAAGAGGAATCCAATACACCGTCATTTAACGCAAAAAAATAAATAAATAGAATAGAATAAATGAACAGTCAATAAAAGAATAGCTCGTGCGTGTATTTATCAATTTTAGAACAGAATCTTGTTTATGTTGTTCAACAGTTTGGGCAAAAGGTTCTATAAGTATAATTTATGTGTCTGTGATTTTTGTTGGGCAGCATGAGTGGTGGGGGCATATAGATTTGGTCTTGTCCGTGCATCCGTGCGTGCGTCCGTCCAAAGTTCGTGACGAGCCTAGCTCAAAAAGTATTTGATATAAATTGATGAAACCTTGCACGAGTCTTTATCATGATATGAACTTGCGCACCTCCTATTTTTCGTCTGGCTCCGCCCCCTATTTTCAGAGTTATGGCCCCTGAAATAGTAAAAAATGCACGTTTTTACCTTGTGACATGCCTAGCTCAAGAAGTATTTGATATAGATTCATGAAACCTTGCAACAGTCTTAATCATGATATGAACTTGCGCACCTCCTATTTTTCATTTGGGTCCGCCCCTATTTTCAGAGTTATTGCCCCTGAAATAGTCAAAATTGCACATTTTCACCTTGTGACACGCCTAGCTCAAAAAGTAAATGATATAGATTCATGAAACCTTGCAAGAATCTTAATCATGATATGAACTTGCGCACCTACTATTTTTAATCTGGCTCCGCCCCCTATTTTCAGTCATGGCCCTTGAAATAGTAAAAAATGCACATTTTCACCTTGTGACATGCCTAGCTCAAAAAGTATTTGATATGGATTTTTGAAACCTTGCACGAGTCTTAATCATGATATGAACTTGCGCACCTACTATTTCTCATTTGGGTCCGCCCCCTATTTTTAGAGTTATGGGCCCTGAAATAGTCAAAAATGTACATTTTCACCTTGTGACTCACCTAGCTTAAAAAGTTTTTAATATAAATGGTTGAAAACTTGCACAAGTCTTTATCATGATATAAACTTGCACACCTCTAATTTTTTGGCTGGCTCCATCCCCTATTTTTAAAGTTATGGCCCCTGAAATAGTTAAGAAATGCACTTTTTCCACCTAATTATGTGCCTAGCTCAAAAAGTATTAGGTGTAAATTCAGGAAACCTTGCTGGAGTCTTTAACGTGATGTGACCTTGCACACTTGGCATTCTTCTTGAGAATCTTAGCTCTTATTACAGAGTTATGGCCCTTGAAATAGCCAAAATAGTGGATTTTTTGTTTGTGATGCTCATAGCTCAAAAAGTATAGGGCCTATAGAAT
This sequence comes from Mercenaria mercenaria, assembly GCF_021730395.1. Taxonomy (NCBI): domain Eukaryota; kingdom Metazoa; phylum Mollusca; class Bivalvia; order Venerida; family Veneridae; genus Mercenaria; species Mercenaria mercenaria. Next base: position 2,559,317 of record NC_069375.1, on the reverse strand, counting down.
AATGAATCCATTTCATAAAATGTTTGTTGAGGCTTTACCCCATTAAGACTGCAAACATTTGAATTATTGCCCCTATTTGTGACAAATGTACCAGTGGGGGGACACCCTGTGTCCTACAGACACATTCTAGTTTTATTTTATACTTATATCTTGCCATGTTCCATGTTCCATTTGCCGAAGATATTGGCGGACACCACTGTATGCACTGAATTACCCGACTGGTCTATTCCGACTGTGCAATCGGTTCAACGTCACGTACTGTGTAGCAGATCCAGTAGAAAACAGAGAACAGCAAATATCTGCGATGCTGAATAAATGCCTAAATTTAACAATCACCGTTTTAGACAGTCTGCATAGAATCTGTAACAAAACCCACATGATTATTAGTCATAACTGAACTGATGAAATTGTATCTCTTGTAATAATTTGTATTAGAAGGTAACTATTACAAATTAATAGCCGCTTTGCCATTTCTGGCGCTGGTTATGTTTTCAGTGCTCAAACCTTCACGCTCATCTCTATTCAAACTCACTCACTCACTCAACTTGGAGGTTGGTGATAAACTTCCTTTACCTGAAATTTGTTTTGTTTAGAGAATATTAAAGAGAAGACGTAGTAAGCTCCAGATGGGAGTTCCTCAAGAACTTTTAAGATTGCACACGACTAACTCTGTTAATTGTTTTACTTTCTGGCGCAATTGGGCCTAACATTAAAACGATTTCATATTTCAAATGCACGTTTGGAAGTATTTCCATATATGAACTTTTCAATGCAACATATTTAAGGGGCATCAATATGTTATGCACAAGAAACAATTTAAAGCGGGCCTCCGTGGCATTTGCTTCTCACCGTTGTCGGTTTTAGACTGACTCAGTGCGTTGAATTTTTCATGTGAGGAAATCATCCAACTTGCTTACGGAAGGTCGGTGATTCTACCCAGGTGCCCGCCTGTGATGAAATAATTAACACATGGAGGGGCACCTGGGGTCTTCCCAGCATTAAAACTGGAAAGTCGATATATAACTCACAATTGTTTTGGTGTATTTTATTATCTGAACACCATTTAATGAGTGATAAGCTATTATTTTTCCAGAGTAGTTATAACAGTACTAGTATCATGGCCTACATGTGATGGAGCATATTGTCATCAGTATAATTATACAAATTACTAACTTGTACGAAGATATCATTTATGAAGATGTTGAAATGAATTGACCCTAAAATGGAATCTTGTGGAACTCGTTTTCAGATGTCTTTAAAATCACTGCTTGATTGACCTAACTTACTTGTACAGACTTCTATTGCTAAGACAATTTTTTATTAATTTTAGTGGATTTTCGGATACACCATACGCTTTGAGTTTCAAAATCAGTAAATCGTGTGGTAGACAATCAAAAGCTTTGGAAAGATCCATTAAAATTGAAGCTACATATTTGGTCTCATCTAAGGCTTGTTTCAAATCTTCAGCTATCCCGTAACCAGACCTAAAAGCGGATGAATACATCAATTAAATTTATAATTTCAGTATAAATGACTCTCAAAATAAATTTTAAATAGAATTGGTAAGACACTGAAAAGGTGGTAGTTCCCTTTCTCAAGTGTACTTTTCTCCTTATGAAAGCCAGCCTTTTACACAGAGAAAAATTTAGGTTTGGCCTCAAATTTACGTTTTAAAAGACATATCAAAAACATTCAAAAAGATCATACAACCACCCCTGAAGACCACTAAAATGATGTTTAACCCTTAGCCTGCTGCAGGAGAATTTAACAGCCTTTGCAAACAGCTTGGAACCAGATCAGACGCCGATTAAATCGGCGTCTGATCAGGTTCCAAGCTGTTTGCTACTCTGACAATATTTCTTCCATTTTTGGAGCAAATTGAAGGACTTTACAATTTTAGCAGACGACATTTCCAGCAGACGACAATTTATCTAGCATGCTAAAGGTTAAATAACAATAACTCTTTATAACATGGACCTTTGAGAGAACATTTATTACATCAATCGCGACATCAGATTCATTACAAAGCAGATGAATGAAGTCTATTTTTCCTCAATTAGTTTATGGTAAAGAATATGTCTGAATGAAAATAAGCATTGCTGTCGTGTGGTTTATCTTCTGATTTACCATGGATGATCTTTTTGTGGTTTATGTTCTGTTGTACCATGTATCATCTTCTTGTAATTTATCTTCTGCTTTACCACCGATCATCTTTTTGTGGTTTATCTTCTGATTTAACATGTATTATCTTCTTGTGGTTTATCTTCTGATTTACCATGGTTCATCTTTTTTGTGGTGTATCTTCTGATTTACCATGTATCATCTTCTTGTAGTTTATCTTCTGCTTTAACATGGATCATCTTCTTGTGGTTTATTTTCTGATTTACCATGGATTATCTTATTTTAGTTTATCTTCTGATTTACCATGGATCACCCTCTTTTAGTTTATCTTCTGATTTATCATGGATCATCTTCTTGTGGTTTATCTTCTGATTTACCATGGATCATCTTTCTGTGGTTTATCTTCTGATTTACCATGGATCATCTTCTTGTGGTTTATCTTCTGATTTATTATTTGTTTTACCATGTATCATCTTCTTGTAGTTTATCATTCGATTTACCATGAACTGTCTTTTTGATGCTTTGATATTGGAACATCTTTCAGCTGTTGCTTTAATACTCAATTCCTGCACATCTGAAATATGAAACATGGTAAATGATAAGCACAAGAAGGCCTTGATTATTTCATTAATAAAATAAATCCAGCCATGTTGTATCATAGTACTGACAATCCTGTTTGTTTCACAAATTTGAACTTTGTGGTGCTCATTTGTATGAATGACACTTCAAGGCCAATATAATAAGTTTCTAGCAAGACACAGAATGTCTCTTCATATTCTCATATAGCAGGAACAATTTCTAACACATCTGCTGAAGCTACAAACACAGGACAGAACGGAAGAACCTGAATCATATGCAGTGAAAATGTCACATTCCTTACATACAGTCTCAGTATATATTTTCTGTCCTCCAGATTAAATGAACCAGTGACCTTGTGTTCCATTATTTCACCCCTCCATTATTTCATCCGAACATTGCAACTTGGTTTGTTATTTCCTCCATAGTCTTTCCATGATTCTGTTATATACATGACCTATCTATTTATATAACTGACCTGTTTTATAATATTTTAGCCTGTTTACTGGTCATCCTTTTAATGTTTTGACACAAGTTTCTGTCATTGTTTTTCCAGAAATTCTTACATTCCTCCTCAAATGACTCCTGGTTCATGCTACTTCTCCCAAGAACCTGAAATCAGATTAATCATAAATTAAGTTGAGTTTAAGGCCCAAACTGTCAGTATTTTATCATGTAATTATCCTAAATGGCTTAAGGAACATAATTTTGCCAAGATTAATTTAAAAATCTTAAATAATTTTTTATAATGTGCTGCAACAATTTCATCTGTTGCTCAATACAAAATCCCTGTATATCATGTTTTTTTCAATTAAATGATTTAAGGTTCAACTGGACTAAAAAGGGTTTGAACCTTTATCCAGTCATACTGACAATGAGGGAGCCCTTCATCTAACCTACATAATAAATATTCTAATATGACTAACCATGCTTTAATTATCACAACAATATTATGTCGTGTCACGTCGACAAGGTATTAGCACCAAGTGCTCATCGAGAATTTTTTTTTTCAAATTTGATCAAATATTTTACTTAAAGAACATGCTTAAAATGAAATGTCACATAACACAACTGTTTTATTTAATTTACACACAAACGGAGTGGTTATTAGCTGTGCAGAATAATTTGCCATCATTTGCGCCCTAATAAAACTTTTCCGCAAGATGTATTACCATTTGCAGTCCTAATATATTAGAATCGAAAAAATTTATAGCAAAACCGTGTTTTAACACTACTCATACACTTGGGCGGTTATACATCCTACAAAATAATTTCACTGGGGCTGCACCCTCATGAAATTAGTATGTCCTACTTATAACCGCTGATTGTGTATAAATAGTGTTGAAACACAGTTTTGCTATAAACTTTTAAATATTAATGAAACTATACATCACTGATACAAGATCACTCTCAAAAACACTGAATATAAAATTAAAATGTTTGCAAAACAATCCATACTTGTAGCCAATGCTGTCTGTATCAGTCATATTATGTGACATCATGACTACTGTATTTTTATAAAAATGGTCACCAAAATTTTGTCTGATTCCTGTTAGTTGTCATCTCTTCATATCTGCAGTTGAGCCTCCTGGAAAATACACAACTATTTGTATTTGATTTCTTACACAACATATCATAGCCTCCACTACACTTTGCTGCTGTAACTTATTATTTAGCATAAAATTTATAACTTAAATGCGAACAAGAATGTGTCTGTAGGACACAGTGTGTGCTCCCCCACCCCACTGGTACATTTGTCACAAATAAGGGGAAATAATTCAAATGTTTGCCGTCTTAATGGGGTATAGCCTAAACAAACATTTTATGAAAAGGATTCATTATGCTAGGCCATATACTTTTTGAGCTATGAGCATCACAAACAAAATATCCACGTTTTTGGCTATTTCAAGGGCCATAACATTCTCAAGAAGAATGCCATGTGTGCAAGGTAATATTAAGATAAAGACTCCAGCAAGGTTTCATGAATTTACATCAAATACTTTTTTCAGCTAGACACATAATTAGGTGAAAATGTGCATTTTTGACTATTTCAGGGGCCATAACTTTAAAAATAGGGAAAGGAGCCAGCCAAACAATACGAGGTGTGCACGTTTATATCACGATAAAGACTCATGTAAGTTTTCATTCATTTATGTTGTAACTTTTTGAGCTAGGTGCATCACAGGGTGAAAATGTGCAATTTTGACTATTTTAGGGGCCATAACTCTGAAAATAGGGAGCAGACCCAGATGAAAAATAGAAGGTGTGCAAGTACATATCATGATAAAGACTCATGCAAGGTTTAACCAATTTATATTTATATTTAATACTTTTTGAGTAAGCGTGCCACAAGGTGAAAATGTGCATTTTTTACTATTTCAGGGGCCATAACTCTGGATGTAGGGGGCTGACCCTGATGAAAAATAGGAGGTGCACAAATAATACTTTTTTAGCTAGGTGCGTCACAAGTTGAACAAGAGGACCATGATGGTCCTGAATCGCTCACCTCTTCCCACATGACCCAGTTTTGAGTATGACGTCGTTATTTCTATTATTTGACATAGTGACCTAGTTTTTGAGCTCATGTGACCCAGTTTTGAACTTGACCTAGATATTATCAAGATAAAAATTCTGACCAATTTTCATGAAGATCCATTGAAAAATATTGTCTCTAGAGAGGTCACAAGGTTTTTCTATTATTTGACCTATTGACCTAGTTGTTTAAGGCACGTGACCCAGTTTCAAACTTGACCTAGATATCATCAAGGTGAACATTCTGACCAATTTTTATGGAGATCCATACACAAGTATGGCCTCTAGAGAGGTCACAAGGTTTTTCTATTTTTAGACCTACGGACCTAGTTTTTGACCGCACATGACCCAGTTTCAAAATTGACTTAGATATCATCAAGATGAACATTCAGACCAATTTTCATACAGATCCCATGAAAAATATGGCCTTTAGAGAGGTCACAAGGTTTTTCTATTATTTGACCTACTGACCTAGTTTTTGAGGGCACGTGACCCACTTTCAAACTTGACCTAGATATCATCAAGATGAACATTCAGACCAACTTTCAAACAGATCCCATGAAAAAGATGGCCTCTAGAGAGGTCACAAGGTTTTTCTATTATTTGACCTACTGACCTAGATTTTGATGGCATGTGACCCACTTTCGAACCTGACCTAGATATCATCAAGGTGAACGTTCTGACCAATTTTCATGAAGATCTCATGAAATATATGGCCTCTAGAGAGGTCACAAGGTTTTTCTATTTTTAGACCTACTGACCTAGTTTTTGATCGCACGTGACCCAGTTTCGAACTTGACCTAGACATCATCAAGATGAACATTCAGACCAACTTTCATACAGATCCCATGAAAAATATGGCCTCTAGAGAGGTCACAAGGTTTTTCTATTATTTGACCTACTGACCTAGTTTTTGAGGGCACATGACCAAGTTTCGAACTTAATCTAGATATCATCAAGGTGAACGTTCTGACCAATTTTCATGAAGATCTTATTAAATATATGGCCTCTAGAGAGGTCACAAAGTTTTTCTATTTTTAGACCTACTGACCTAGTTTTTGATGGCACATGACCCAGTTTCGAACTTGACCTAGATATCATCAAGGTGAACGTTCTGACCAATTTTCATGAAGATCTTGTGAAATATATGGCCTCTAGAGAGGTCACAAGGTTTTTCTATTTTTAGACCTACTGACCTAGTTTTTGACGGCACGTGACCCAGTTTCAAACTTGACCTAGATATCATCAAGGTGAACATTCTGACCAATTTTCAGGAAGATCTTGTGAAATATATGGCCTCTAGAGAGGTCACAAGGTTTTTCTATTTTTAGACCTACTGACCTAGTTTTTGACGGCACGTGACCCAGTTTCGAACTTGACCTAGATATCATCAAGATAAACATTCTGACCAACTTTCATAAAGATCCCATGAAAAATGTGACCTCTAGAGTGGTCACAAGCAAAAGTTTACAGACGCACGCACGCACGGAGGCACGGACTGACGGACGGACGACGGACGACGGACACCGCACGATCACAAAAGCTCACCTTGTCACTTTGTGACAGGTGAGCTAAAAATGTGCATTTTTGTAGGGATAACGCATGTTTTTTCGTGTTATAACGTCTGCAGAATCCAGATGTTATAACACGAAATGAACATGCGCTAACGCTATTCCAGCATAAAACGCGGAAAAAATACTAATAAATGAATACATCATACCTCAACGTCATAAAATTTCTATGAAATGCGCGGGAATGTCTGGGTTGTTTTTTACGTTGACGTCATTTTGTTTTGAATTATCCGTTTTGGGGCCGAATGACGTGTACGCTTTGCCACGGAACTAGCATATATAAAAAGGTGTTATAACAGCACGTGAGCGCGAGAATCTCTCTGTTAACACACGTTTTCTCTCCTGTTAAAACACCCCCGAAATGTGACAAGAACAGCAGTTTTATGCTAGAATGACTATTTCAGGGGCCATAACTCTGAAAACAGGAGGCAGACCCAGATGAAAAATAGGAGGTGCATAAGTTCATATCATGATAAAGACTCATGCAAGGTTTCATGAATCTACATCAAATACTTTTTGAGCTAGGCGTTTCACAGATGAAAATTTGCATTTTTGGACTATTTCAGGGGCCATAACTCTGAAAATGGGGGCTGGAGCCAGATGAAAAATAGGAGGTGCGCAAGTTCATGTCATGATAAAGACTCATGCAAGGTTTCATCAATTTATACCAAATACTTTTTGAGCTAGGTGCGTCACAAACTTCGGACGGACGCACGGACACACTGATGGAAGCACGGACGTACTGACAAGACCAAATCTATATTCCTCCATCACTCATTTGGGGATTTGGGGGGGGGGGGACAAAAATATGAATGGATCTTCAATTTTATTGTACATTTTTGTCTCTCTGTTAAAGTTCTTCTCTACATGAAGTACTAACATGTTCTCTGCATGTAGCTTACAACTTCTCTACATGAAGAACTAACATGTTCTCTGCATGTAGCTTACAACTTCTCTACATGAAGTACTAACATGTTCTCTGCTTGTAGCTTACAACTTCTCTACATGAAGAACTAACATGTTCTCTGCATGTAGCTTACAACTTCTCTACATGAAGTACTAACCTGTTCTCTACATGTAGCTGTCATCTTCTCTACATGAAGAACTAACATGTTCTCTGCATGTAGCTTACAACTTCTCTACATGAAGAACTAACATGTTGTCTGAATGTAGCTTACAACTTCTCTACACGAAGAACTAACATGTTCTCTGCATGTAGCTTACAACTTCTCTACACGAAGTACTAACCTGTTCTCTGCATGTAGCTTACAACTTCTCTACATGAAGTACTAACATGTTCTCTGCATGTAGCTTACAACTTCTCTACATGAAGTACTAACCTGTTCTCTGCAAGCAGCTGACAACTTCTCTACATGAAGTACTAACATGTTCTCTGCATGTAGCTTACAACTTCTCTACATGAAGTACTAACATGTTCTCTAGATGTAGCTGTCATCTTTGCATGAAGTACCAACCTGTTCTCTGCATGTAGCTTACAACTTCTCTACATGAAGTTCTAACCTGTTCTCTGCATGTAGCTGACAACTTCTCCACATGAAAGTTAGTTTTAGATATTCAATGGCTGTGTTGTCAGTTGCCCATGGAATCTTGCTTAGGTAATTCAGCTTCCAACCTACAAGTAGATAAAACATGTATATCTAATTGAGCTTAAGGATGTAGGAGCGAATTTTTTCTAACGTTAAGAATTTTTTCATACTCAGTAAGCTTGAAGAACATTTGTTTCCAAGACAAACAAGAGAAGAAAAAACATAGGTCACCGAACTCGTTTTAATTTTAGAGGGCATTTTCTTCACCAACTTCTTAAGCATTTCTGAAATTTTGTAAAATTAGAAAAATGGTGGTACTTTATAAAACATATAATATCCCACTTAATGTTATAGGGATTTCAGGTGTTACAGGTTAATATGAATACAAGGTGATGCAAGTATTATATAAGCATAAATGTCACTAACAATTCTCTTTCATTTTTACATATTGACAAAATTACCCCACCCACTTTATTGTCAGTGGAAAAAACGTACTTAGATCTACAAAAAAAATTCTGACGTTAAGATTTTCAAAATATTTTGCAGCTTTAATAACCCACAAAAATGCTTCAAAATGGAAAGAAAAAAAGTTGGGGTCACCGTGCATCTAAGAGATTTATTAAGAAAAAACTGTTAAAAATTGGGTGAATTTTGATATTTTTTGTTCTTTTTGTTTTGATATATGTTTTCTAGACAATATAATGTGCTATCTTGAAAACTTTTATTTTAGTTATAGCTTATCATTATATGTATCAGTCAGGAAAATTTCAAAACCAAACCTGATCTACTTTAATAGATATTTGACATTACCTACCCCTACCCCATTGTAAATCTAACGTCAATTTTAGGCAAATACCAGCCAAAAATAAGGGTAAAAAATTTTTTTTCGCAAAAAATAGAATCTATTTGGTTAAATGGTGCATTATTAGCCATATTTTAATTATCTATCATTAATTTTTGGCAAAACTTTTGTTTGAGAGCAATATTCGGAGAAACATTTTTCAAAATGGCGGATATCCTGAAAAAAACGCTCGTACATCCTTAACTGGTGGGTTTAAGTTATATAACAATAGAATTATTCCACATCATTCAACTGATTCACTGGAAGAAAGATTTTCCCTATTTTCAGCTCTGAAAACCCCAAGACCTTCAATCAGAACCACCAAACAATATAAGAGGTCCATGCATTCAACTGGTTCACTGGAAGAAGTCATTTGAAGATTTTCCCTATTTTTAACTCTAAAAGCCTAATGAAGGGGCCAAGCAGAACCACCAGAACAATATGTGAGGGCTGTGCAAGCATTTTACTGACCTAGTTAATGAAGGTCCATTAACTGGTTTATGAGGAGAAGTTGTTTAAAAGTTCTTTTCTATTTTGAGCTTTGGTTGTCTCTAAAATGGTTCATGCAAAACTATTTGAATATTTTTAGTAGGTAGAAGTCTGTGTAAGGATGCTACAAACCAAGTTTAGAAATGATCCATTAACAAGTTCATGAGAAGTTATTTAAAGCTTTTCTTTGCTATTTTCTATGATAGTAGCTCATAATATTGGGCCAAACTGAACCATTTGGACAAAGGTGATAGAGGTCAATGGAAGGATGCTCAAGACAAAATTAGAGCAGCTGTATCCACTGCTTCATAAGAAGTTGTTTATGGCTTTGTTTTCTATTCTTAGCTCTAGCAGCCCCTAATAGGGGCCAAGGGCAACCATATGAACAAACTAGAGACAAGCCCATATAAGGATATTACAGACCAAATTTGGTGAAGATCAATGGGTCATAAGAAGTTACTTTTAAGTATATCTGTTCTTAGCTTCAGTGACCCCTTCGGTCCAGGCAGAACCATTTGAACAAACTCAAAGTTGGTTTCATATATTGACACTACAGACAAATGAAGATCTATTAACTGATTCATGAGAACAATTATCAAAGGTTTGTATTTATTTTTAGCTTTGGCAGGCACTAAAAAGGAGTCATGCAGAATTATTTGAATTTAAAAAAAAAAATTTTAATAATTTTTACCTTAATATTATTTTAAGGTAGCTGATTTTTAAGGTAACAGTCCTAAGGCAGTGAGTTGTATATATATTTAAGGTTGTAGTCCTAAGGCAGTGAGCTATATATACTTAAGGATGTACAAGCAAATTTTGTCTTACTCTGTGAGCTTGAAGAACATTAGTTTCTAAGACAAACAAGAGCAGAAAAAACATAGGTCACCAAACTCGTTTTAATTTTATAGGGTATTTTCTTCACCCACTGTTTGCACATTTCTGAAATTTTGTAAAATTGAAAAAATGTTGGTACTTTATAAAACATATAATATCCTACTTAATCTTATAGGGATTTCAGGTCTTACAGGTTAATATGAATATATGGTGATGTCAGTATTATATAAGCATAACTGTCACTAGCAAATCTCTTTAAGTTTTACATGTTGACATAATTACCCCGTCCACTTTATTTTCAATGGAAAAAAACATTTAGATCTACAAAAAAAAATTCTGACGTTAAGATTTTCAAAATATTTTGCAGCATTAATTACACACAAAAATGCTTCCAAATGTAAAGAAAAACAGTTGGGGTCACCCTGCATCTAAGAGATTTATTAAGAAAAAATTGTTAAAAAGTGGTGGATTTCGATATTTTTTGTTCTTTTTGTTTTAATTTATATTTTCTAGATAATATAAAGTGCTATCTTAAAAACTTTTATTTTATTTATAGCTTATCATTATATGTATCAGTCAGAAAAATATCAAAACCAAACCTGATCTACTTTAATAGATATTTGAAATTGCCTACCCCTACCCCTAAAAATCTTAAATCAATTTTAGGAAAATGCCAGCCAAAAATAAGGGTGAAAATTTTTTTTTCACAAAAAGCATAATATATTTGGTTAAATGGTACATTTTTAGCCATATTTTAATCATTTAGCATTAATTTTGGGCAAAACTTTTGTTAGAAAGCAATATTCGAAGAAACATTTTTCAAAATGGCGGATATCCTGAAAAAAATGCTCGTACATCCTTAAAGGTATAAATTTTAATAGAAAATGAAAATAACGTGAAATAAGGTGGCATACATCCTTAGCCAGCACTATAGACACTATCTTTCGGTTTAGCCTATTATCAAGGTATGCTACAGACCAAGTCTGATGAAATTCCATCATGTAATTCAGTGGAAGAGGCCCTCTTGAATATTTTTTGTCTCCACATTTTAGCACTAATGGCCCTTTAAATGGAACAAGCAAAACCATTTGCAAAACCTTAGGTCAGGTCTGTACAAAGAAACTACAGAATAAGTTTGATGAAGATCTAGCAACTGCTTATAGACAACTGAGGTGTTTGATTGGACTGTTTTCTATTTTTGGGTGCGGGTTTATCCCGCTACCAAAGTTAAAGTGTATTTCTGACAATCATAGCATCTTTATTTTATTCCGAATCACATCCAAATGATGTTCATGTGCTACACAAAATAGTCCATTCATGAACAATGCAGATGAATTATCAATGAACAGTTCTTATTCAACCTGTATCCACTCACACTGACCATTTAGATTATATAAGATCTATCAATGATGAGGTATTCCAGCCCATGGTTACATCAAAAGCTGGGTCAGGCAGAGTTCATCTTAGTTATGAGGCACATTAAACTTGTATTTGTTTCTCATTCATGTATATTCATAGACTGGCATTTAAACAGAAAATAAATCTACCAAAAACCCACAACCATCAGACATTTCAAGGCTTTGATTATTTTTTGGTAACTTAAAATAGGCCAAAAGTGGAACAATTTGAAAAACTGTAAGTGAGATTCATACAGGAATGCTAAGTTTTTGTGGTTTTTTTTTCAGTTTTAGTCTGGGCACTCCCTGTAAGGCCAGGACAAGTAAAACCACTTAGGAAAAATTTAGACCGGTTCATATCAGGATTTTGCAGGCCAAGTGTTATGGAAATCTATAAAGTGGTTGAGGAGTTTCTAAATTTAGCTCTAGTGGTCCCCTTTAAAGGATTTGAGCAAACTTTAGATGGGTTATTACCAAGACGCTTAGTCCAAGTTTGGTATATTTCTGATCAGTTATTTCAGAGAAGAAGTTGTTAAATTAAAAACATTGTGAAGTACAATGGATACCTGACTATGCACCTTTACTAAATTCTCACCACCTTTACAAAGTTAAACTGAGCTAAAAAAAGTATGAAACAAAAGTTGTTTGTAAAACATGTATACCAATGATGGCATGTCCCATTTTCTGTCCTGAGATCACTTTGACTAATTTGCACTTTGGCCTACTGACCCCAAACATGGTAAGGTCATTTGCTGACACTGAATTTAAATACGGTACTGTAGGCCAAGACATTCTTTAATTATATAGAGAAACCATTTTCAGTCTCAGGTAATGGTGACCTTGACCTTTGACTTACTGAATCCCAAAACTACTGAGGTAATCTATTGACCATAGGCAACCATCCAATAAAGTGTTAAGGCAACTAGTTAAAGTTGTCTTAAGTTATCGAGTGGAAACCATTTCAAGTCTCAATATTATTTTGGTCTTCACTACAATCATCCTATGAAGTTTTGACTGTCGGCTAAGACTTTAGTTACCTGCTTACTATCTGCCACCCCTTCAGTCATAAAAAATTCTGCCAATCAGATTTGATGGAATCTGAAAGGGAAACATCAATGAACATTCCTGTAAAGTTTGGCTGAAACTGTCTTGGTGTTTTATGAAATGCTCATTAAAGAAATTGTAGACAACAGTTGACTGAGAAGAAATGATAGATTATCCAACTACCTTAAAAGCTCACCATGAGCTCTTTCTGCTTATGTGAGCTAAAGTAATAAAAACGCTTGTGAAATAAATAATGTACAATTAAAAGCTCCCATTATTACATACTCGTTTCTGTTTCCCGTTAAGTTACACTGGTACCGGAAACGTCAATATTTTTCCATACACTGACGCCTGAATTTCATATCGGGAGCATGACGTAATTCAGTGTGTGTTGTTGCACTATTTTTTTTATTTAGTTCAGTATTGTCAATCCTATTCAGGCTATTGAACAAATTTATGATATTTACATAATATTTATACGTATAGATGCGTATGTAATAAAAATGTTATTATCTTTGCATCGGGAAATATGCACTCGTTCTTCAGCGGAAGAATATTGTGCTCCTAAAGTCGCGCAATATTTCCGCTGAAGAACTTGTGCATATTTCCCGATACAAAGCTAATAACCTATAATTATTTTTTCTGTTTCTTTTTAAAGTTGTATATTTAGCCAGTTTATAATTATTACATCCAATAAACTTACCGTCACAGGGTGTAAATTAATACACTACTCTGACGTAGGTTTGTTAAGCTCGTTTACTTATACTCCATAATTAATTGGCCTAAAACATATATATAAACATGATATATTAGACAAACAATAAAAGATGGCTAAAACAATACAATACTGCACATAGATATTCACATTTTTCTCTTTTTAAGGATCTACACGTCTTACTTGTAAGAGTGGACTAGAGAAAGTGCAGGATTGGAAATGAGATGTGTGTGCAGAAAAGACTGTTATCAATGAAGAACCAATATATTTCTTTCTCTCATTCTTACTCCCATACAAAAACATGAAACGGACAAAAAACAATTAGACATGTACAATACAATAGACTGACAAGTGTTCACCAACGATATTGCTTCAGTGCACTTCGGCAATTTCCGCCAGCGGCGCACATTGACGAGTATCACCGATTCAATATCGGAAGATAAACACTAACGAATAAAACCAAACAAATCCGATGACCATGTTCTGTAAACAAGTATGCAAGTTCTGTAAACAAGTATGCCCACGTGCAGAATGTCGAGCCCGTCAGGTGTCAAGTGTGACATTGACCTTACACCAGGGACTGGTTCTTGCACGTGACACTCCGTCTCATAATGGTGAACATTCATGCCAAGTTACATCAAAATCCCACTTTGCATGAAGAAGAAATGCTCCTGACAAATTTCAATTTGACCTACAACTGTGACTTTGACCTTTGAGATAGGAATATGGGGTTTACGCATAACACGCCTATTCCATGAGGTAAAAATTCATGCCAAATGTAAACAAGATTGGTCCATGCATGCAAAAGTTATGGTCCGGACAAAATCAGACGGATGCATGCATGGACGCACATACACCGAACTGCCAAAAGTGGTGACTATATCGAGCTCACCACAAGCGAGCTTGACAAAAAAAACGTAGAAACAGACTAGCTTTTGTTACTATTATGTAACTGATCAATTCTTTATCATCTGTCCTGTAGCTAGGCTATGGAAAATGTAACAACCTTTAATGTACCTTTCACTAAGCCAGCTCACACTACTAGTATAACTGAAATTCAATTTTGCGAATATTAAATCTCGCAAACATACTCAAAATTTCAAATATGCGAAATTTTGACCTAGTAAAAGTATTTGCCCAGATAGCCATCAAGCTTGGACTGTATTATGGAAGCTTTTGCAATATTCATATTTAATCTGACTCTACCAGTAAGAATGCTCATTTATTTGTTAATTAAATATATATAATATTTTGTCTTACATCATCAACTCTGCTGGATAACTCCTTATGTCTCATAACAATATCCTACAATGATCTGCAACCCCTTTATTTCTGGAATTCTTGATACACAGTTTTTTTCTTTGCTTCTCTGCAACTTCACTACAGACAGTAAAAGACACATTTTACAAAATAATCAAAACAGACACACATAAATAAGTGTTTGTAGTTCATTAAAATTTAACATTTCAATATACTTTTTTTTTCTGAAAAGAAATGACAGAATTATACCATTATAATGAAATTTTGTAAGAACATTTTAAATTGAGTTACCTCCCTTCAATCATAAAATAACAATTTTATAACCTATCAAATAAGTCCTTGTATTTAGTTCTACGAACCGCAGTAAATTAAACTGTGTACTTATTAAGTTGATATTTTGTATGTATTTTATATGAAAAAATACTGTATAAAGTACAACTGAAAAAAAAAAAATCGCCAGATTCCTTTGTTTACAGAATTTCTTATACACACAGGTACTTACTATGTCATCCAGTTCTTCCAACACCAGTGGTATAAAAATACATCAAGCAGTTTATGAGAAGTTTATTGTTGTTTTTTTCCATTCTTATCTCTATTGGCCCCTACAAGGGGCTAAAGTGGAACCATTTGACAAACTTGAAAGCAAGCCATATGAGGATGCTGCATTTTTGGTGAAGATACATTAAGTTGCTCATGAAAAGAAGTGGTTAAGAGTTTTCTACTGAAGATAAAAAACTTTAGATAGGTCCGTATAGGACTTTTTCTGAACAAGTTTGGTGAAAGTCCACACTGTGGTTTAAGTGATGAAACTACTTGAAGGTTTTTCTATTTCTCTGGCAGCCCCTAGAAAAAAATCAAACAGCATGATATAAACACATCTGAGGAGGACTTTATAATGCTATAGACCAAATTTGGGAAAACCCATCAAGTGAAGTTATTTAAAAATGTTCATATTTTCAGCTCGAGCCATTTCTTAAAGGGGCAAACACAACCTGTCCAGCAAATTTAAGAGATATTCTTACCATGGTGCCACATACCAAGTGTTATGGAGACACCTTAGGTGGTTCACGGGTGAGGATATGTCTAGTTGCAATCTTGGATGTTTCTAAAATTTACACAATAGATTTATTGTAACACATAATGGGCCTGCACAGTACAGTATATAGATGTTACGTCAAGTGGTTACTTAAAATACTAAAGGTCACAGGAAAACAATCCAGCAACTATGAACAATAACAATTTTAAGTTTGTTATGAAAAGTAACAATTAAAGTACCTTAAAAATGCAACTTACTGCAAAGTCCAATGTAATACGCAAGAAAAGTCAAATTTCTGTCCTGCTCAAATTCAAACAGCAACTAGAGCTATCACTAAAGGTAATGAATGTAACCCCTGCATGCATTGACATAGTACATTGCAATTTGATGCACACATGATTGCATAATTATGTGGACTGTATGTATATCATATATTCTAACACATCACCAGCAAATAACCTACATACATGTAGAGCAAAATCTATCTCAGGTTATTTAAGAAATAATATATCTCATTTAGTGGTTTGTTGCTGAATAAATCATTGTTTGGAGTTCAGATGAGAAGGAATTATATCATGAGGGCGCAGCCCAAGCGATATAATAATACGCATCTGAACAACAATGTTTTTATTCAAGAGTAAATCACTTAATGAGATTTATTATTTCAATTCTAACAAGTTACCAACGATTTTAAAGTACATCCTTGACAGCATTCATAAAATATTTGCCTGTTTTCAATCGGTTTCTTTTCCAGCACCCTGCTATGCCATTTGACGCCATGACGTAATAATTGTGACATCAGAACAGTGAATTGTTGTATAATACTTCACTGTTTTCAGCCTTCTTTGTTTAATAGGAAAATAAATCATATCGTGTTAGAATCTGCAATAACCCACACTAGTATGTTGTGTTTGAATCTAAATAACAAGTTCCTAAATGTGATTTATTGCAGAATAACCCGAGTTTTTCATTCTTATGCGAAACAATGTATCACTCAGGCCTGTGGCCCTCGTGATTATCATATTCTTACTCATAAGAACTCAAAACACGAGTTATTCTATGATAAACCACTTATTATTTCTTAAGTAACAAATAAGAGCTGTCCATAAAGACTTTTTTCAGTGCTTGACTCTGAATTCAAGAGCTTTGCCAGTAAAAACTTAATAAAACTTTAACTAAATATTCTAAGTTAAAAAGGAGCATAACTCTGTAAAAATTTAAACAGAGTTATGGGGTTGTTTCATCTGGTGTAGACGTTGATAGTAAATGACTGTTTTAAGTTTCAAGTTAAACGCTTTGATAGCAACAGAGAGATATTTATTTTATCAAAACCTCTAACCAAAAAATTCTAAGTTAAAAATGGGCATAACTGTCAAAACTCAAATCAGAGTTATATGGATTGTTTCTCCTGGTGTAGACTTTGATAGTAAATAACTGTTATAATTTTCAAGTCAATAGTTCAGCATTCAATCTCTTTAAAATCTTCATTGAAACAACGATCCTATGTCCCCTCTTCTTTGATGTTTTTTCTCATCATTTTCTTCTTCTTCTCTATTCCCTAAGTAGTCGTACACTGAACACCACAAGACAAATTTTCAAGGAGCTGTATTAATATAAGCCTCTATAGTCTTGTTAACATAATATCCTTAGACTAGAAACTTATGTTCATCTTATTGTTTATTGCTATACAAAACGGTTTGACTTTGTGTATAATTTATAATGAAAATAAAATTATATGTTTAAACTAAGTCAATAGCTTTGATAGTAACAGAGATATCTGACTTTACCAAAGAGTGCAATAGCTCTACTTTTTCTTCAAAAAGTCAAGCTAATTTCAAAGTCCTATAACTCTGCAGAATACCCATGTGCTACACAACTTGCTGCTTTCCAATATGCCGCAGGTAACAATATATGGAAAACAATAGAAATGATACACATGAACATGCAAACAGCTGCTTAAATATATTCATGGCCATAATATTAAAGATAATATATAGAATCTTTATACATTGTACTTTGCTAAATTTATCAAAACAGTGTACTTATTTTCAGCCTATGTAAAACTGTAAGAAACTACTTTATTTTCAATGGGGTTTAATGCTATTTCTCAAGAACATTTCAGTGACATTGTAACCTATAATAAAGACACCTCTGAGGTGTGAATGCCTCCCTATAAAGACAACATATTAGTACATGTAATTCGTAGCAAAATGTAGCCAATGTTTCTGAAGAGCAGCAACCTCTGTACAACAAATACATTTCTGTCCACTGTGCATTTAAGTTATGGTGTAATGAAAAATATTTTGATGACTTAATGGGTTTGACCATATTTTTTCAACAGTTTACTGCATTTTACATACATACAGTGTTCAGTTAACAATAACAACTTTGCTGGATTCTTTAACAGAACCCTAATAATTTTAACATACATGTTAAGCAGCTACCGTACATGTAATTCTTAATTCAATGAAGATCTGACCCGTATAAATCAGAGATGTAGGACGAATATGAGCTTAGACATGGTACATGGATACTGTCTCCAGTATAACATACCATACACAGCACATGTCTTGACCAGTGTCAATTTACAAATTCCCAATTTAAGTTGTTTTTTGTTTTGTTTTTGTTTTTTGCTTTTTTTTCATGTGGAGCTAAGTAGCTGGTGTAGTGATGTACTGTTACTGTAACAATGAAACATATCATCTTTTCATTTATTTAATCTTTCTTCAGCTCGATCAGGATCTCATCCTGTAATGTCTTGATTTTTAAGTATTCTGTTTTTTCTTTTTCCTGTTCAGCCAAGTAGAGAACAGAGATGTCCTGTACCACTAAAATATTATCATATTTTTCAATCATTTAAAACGGATATGGCATTCTTACTTTTGTCATATGTTCCTTTAGATAAGTGAGAAAAAACTATTCATTACTTCAGACAAGGAGAAGCTTGTACGCCATTAAATAACTATGATAAGTTTATGTGGAGCATCCGACAAAGCTGACTCTGTATTTGAAATGTGCCAAATTGCAAATATCTCCAAATTATGTTACACTTAACACAGTAATTTTTTTATCATGAGGAATTTTGACATTCTTGTCTCGACCTTTGATCCAAAACTTGGATAATTAAGGTCAGATTTCATATGGCCAAAAGATATTGGTTATAATTTTATGCATATATAATCAAAATTTCGACCAATTTTTTATTTGATTAAGTGTCATCATGGCTAGCGTATCGGTATTAGTTTGCCTAATGGCGTGTGTGCTAGTGTCTCTGGGTAAGTACATGTATATTGATCAGTTATATAATATATTATATTTATATATTGATTAAGTTCATGTTTTCTTTTTAAAATTTTAGATTTTTATACAGTTCAAATGTTGTAATTACAACCACTAGCTTAAAAGACTGTAATTATATTCGATGACAATGCCTTTTTGTGTTACATTATTTGAAGCAAAGTACTCCTGAACAATCCCGTCCCTAGATTTGCCACTATAATGCCACCCTTTTCAATGGTGGAGTATTTAGACAATTTTCCACCAAAATGCCACCTAAAATGCCACCAAAATGGTGAAAAAATGAACAGGACAGTGGCAAAGCTGTTTTCCACTAAATTCCACCTTTTTCCACTTGTGTACACCTTTAGGTGGCAATAAGTGGAGTATTTAGACAGTTTTACACCATTATGCCACCATTATGGTGGAAAACATGTTTTCCACTTATTTCCACCAATCGCCACCTTCATGGTGGCAGTAAGTGGAGTATTTAGACAAATTACCACTAAAACGCCACCATAATGGTGTAAAATCAATTTTCCACTAAACACCACTTATTTCCACCAATTGCCACCTAAAAGGTGGCAGTAAGTGGACAAAATTTCACCAAAACGCCACTATGGTGGCAGTCCTATTTTCCACTAAATGCCACCAAATAGCTGGCAATAGGTGGAAAATAAGTGGCAGCTAGTGGAAATCGGCTGCACCTGCTGGATCTGAAAAAAAAAAAATCAGTAGTAAGCAAAAATCAAATTTTATTAATATATTTTTTATTTTTATGCAAAAATCAAAGACCCTTCACAAGAAATCACAAAAGATCTGAACACGAGGATCAGGATGTTGTAAATGCAGCCTTATTTTTTCATATTCCAGGATGGCTTAAGTCTCCAAATTTCGCTCCTTTGGATGTTCCAGCACACAATCTGTAACAGAAAACCATACATCTATTAAAAGATATATTTTTTCTAACATTCTGAATAATTTAGCAGAAAATTGTAAATTTCCTCTAGGAAATATGAAATCAAAAGACTGAACTAACTCACTGAAAACAAACTCTTCAAACTTAATCTTTGTCAAATAATATGCCACATCTTTATTAAAACTGTGAGAAGTTTCATCAAAATCTACATTGTAAAAAAATTCTATTTACTCAAAAGGATACACTGTTTTGTGGGTATACATGCATCTTGAATCAATAAAAGTGCAATAATTAACAATGCAAGAACTTGAGATTTGATGAAAGATGTGGAAGCACCATTGCTCCAAAGCGATTTACACTTGTGTCAAATTTTAATGAATATCTATCAATGCACTTGTTATGTAGGAATTTATGGATTGAAAAACAATTAAAGGGCAATAACTCTGGTTACTGAAGTGATCCTGGCGGAAATTGCACATGCAATGCTGTCCTGTAGTGATCTACATTTTTATAAAGTTTCATGAACATCCATTAATAGATACAGGAAATATCCCCATTTTTTACCAAATCAAGCGAAAATACTTCTTTTATTAGGTAAACAATTGAGCAGTGTTAATGAGCTTATAATAATTACATGAGGTTTAGTAATTCTATAGACTAAGCTACTAAAATAATTTTCCAATTACAAGCATTTTCAGTTAATCTGACGGACAGATGAAACAGAAAGGACAACACCAAAAATAATATCCCTCCGCCTTTAGCAAAAGATAATAATGGCACTTGGGTTTTTCATCACATTTATAATTAACATTTCTCATATAATATGCCAGGAAATTCTATTAATTGGTGTATTTCTTTATAAGAGATAGGTAAAATTTAGGGTTATTTAAACATTAGCTTTTATAAAAACATATAATATTTACCTGATTCAGAATTATCTTGATATGTTTCTTTCATGCAGTAATAAGCTGTATGCTGCTCAGGTATACAGTCAGGCAGGCAGATCATGTCACAAAGTTGCACTTTTTTTTCACAAAAGGTTCCTGGTATGAACAGTTTAAAGTACATATTGTATCCCAAGTGCTAATCAATAATGTAAATAATTACAAAATGATACAATTTTACAAGCACTGTTATAAACATGATTGAGCTATATTCCAGAAAATTTATCTGGGATTTATCCATCTGCCAAACTTCCCAAGACATAAAAGGAGATTTGTTGATTTTAATTTCAAGCAGTTTTGTAAATGTTGTTTCAATTTAAGTATTTGTTAAGATTAAGTAAGTAAGACAATGTTAAAGCCAGTAATAACTAAAAAAAAAAATAAACAGTATAATATTGTTACCTCTCACAATGTGTTTCCATTTTCTCCCTGACTCATCAAATGCCAGTTTTCAAATTTTGGTATTACTACACAGACAAATTGATTCCACACATACACTATTTTGGTCAGCTAAAGAAGGTGTCAAATACTTATGTTGAAAAGCTATTGTAAAAGCATAAAGCATCCTTTTTATATACACTTCTTTTTTTCAATTAATGAGGAGAAAAGGCAAGAACTATTTCTTTGCATCTGACCTGATGTTCACCTGCATATATGAATCTTAACTGACCCAAATTCCACCTGGGGTTGTTTCTATACATTTGTGTGGGAGCTTGTAACTTGATCTATCATTAATCTTATCTTTAATCAACTTTCACTCATGCAGAAATAATAGGCGCAGACACATTCAAAAATGATCTTTTCAGATTCAGCCAGTTTCCACTAGTTGCCACCTATTTTCCACCTTTTTCTGTCTTTCAGAATTGTTGATTGAAAAAGTGACTTGTTAATATTTACATTGAATATAATACAAAGATATAATAAATAATAATAAATATTCTGTCTCACAAAATAACCAAAGTTCAAATTTTTTTGTATACCACTCTGAATATTATTTTTGTCCAG
The DNA here is from genome assembly GCF_021730395.1 of Mercenaria mercenaria. Taxonomy (NCBI): domain Eukaryota; kingdom Metazoa; phylum Mollusca; class Bivalvia; order Venerida; family Veneridae; genus Mercenaria; species Mercenaria mercenaria. The sequence continues at coordinate 2,537,210 of NC_069375.1, read as the reverse complement.
CTGGAAACAGCGTAGACTTATTCTCATTTCAACGAAACCCTTTGAAGAAGGAGCCTGGTTATACTGTTTTGCAGATGCCGGTCAGTCCGTCTGTCAGTCTGTCGGTTGTTCGGTATGTAGACCAATCGGTTTCCAAATGATAACTCAAGAACACTTGGGCCTAAGATCTTGAAACTTTATTTGGAGGTTGGACATGACCAGCAGTGACCTCTATTGACTTTGCAGCCAGTATGTCAAAGGTCAAGATCACAGTGACCTGGAACAGTTAAGCAGTTTCCAGATGATAACTCTAGTACTCTTGGGCCTAGGATCATGAAAGTGAATGGGAAGGTTGGTCATAACTAGCAGATAACCCCTGTAGATTTTGAGTTCAGTGGGTCAAAGGTCAAGTTCACAGTGTCCTGGTACAGTTAAACTGTTTCCGGATATTAACTTGAGAACTCTTAGACCTAGGATCATGAAACTAAATAGGGAGGTTGATTCTGACCAGCAGATGACCACTATTGATTCTGAGGTCAATTGGTCGAAGGTCTAGGTCACACTGACCCAGAACACTAGAACATTTTTTGCCCAATAACTAGAGAATGCTTTGGTCTAAGATCACATTTGATACAGCAGTCACTTTTGACTTGTAAATGACCCATAATTATTGATTTGAGGTCAGTACATCAACGTCCAGTTCACAGTGACCAAATGAGTTCTGTTTCTTGTACAGTTACTGAATGCATCAAGGGTGGGGGTGGGGGGCATTTTGTGTTCTACGAGCTGTTTTCAATGTGGAGCAAAGTCAGGGTCCGTGTCAATTAGGCCTGAAGTTTGAAATTTAGTGTCCATTGTACCTTGATTCCACCGAGTCTATGTAAAGATTTTTGGAGCCGCCGTAGTGCAGTGGTAGCGCGTCCGCCTTGAGAACGAAGGGTCCCAGGTTCGATCCCGGCCACTACCTTGGTGGTAGTGTCCTTAGGCAAGACACTTTAATTCCTCTCTCTCTGCTCTTAGAGGTTGGTTCCATCTGGAATGAGTCTCGAGAGCCATTAATATAAGTTGTAAGAACTTGTTTGGCAATCGAGAATAAATAAATTAGTATAAACTAAAGATTTTTGTACATGGTAATCCAATGTCTTTCAGTTTGCTTTTAAATCAAACACCACAAAAATTTCTAAGTTTTTTTCCACCTATTTGCCACAAAGAAAATTTTCTAAGTCCGTATTTTCCACTTAACGCCACTCAATTTCCACCATGAAAAAAAACTATGTTCTACTTTCCACCAGATTCCACCTTTTTGCCACCATAAAGAAAAACTATGTTCAAATTTACACCTTATGCCACCTAAATGCCACCAAAATAAAGTGGCATTTGGTGGCAAATTTTTCACTTATGTGGAAAAAACAGTTGAATTACACCAAACGCCAGCTAATGCCACATATTTCCACCAATTGCCACCCTTTTTACATGGAAATAAGTGACATTAGGTGGCAAATCTAGGGACGGGATAAGAGGAACTCTTCAAAATGACTAACGGCATATGAAACACTTTCAAAATGATTCATTGAAGTGATAAATATGCGCAATCCAGCTTCTTTGTTACACAAAAGTGATACCAGTTTAACTTTTTTTGTTATTTCTCATTGCTGGATATATAAATTTTACATTTTAGTATATAATTTTGTGTAAACCAGTGTATCACCATTGAGAACAATAAATAACTTTGACTAAAAGACAGAACTTAAGAACGTTTCTTAATTACGTAAATTTTCTTTAAAGGAATTAATGCATTATTTTACATTATCTTCATGCATTACTAAACTCACTAGGGCTCACTGCAACTTATAAAATAACTGTCAGTGTAAGCCATGAGAAAAGTGTGCATATTGTTTATTGAATACAATGAGATTTAAACAAATGTAGGTCATATTTTGTCTGCCTGATCTGTTGTTGGAAAAAGGACCTATCTGATTTTCCTTTCACTTTTGTCCAATGTTTTATGTTAGCTTCAGTAACGGATTATCCATGACGATACAATACCTTAAATTACGAGCGATTAACGAGGGTGTTAAGAGGTGTTTGGAGATATCCGAATAACGTACACAAGCTTACTGTCGCTGAGTGGCTGCTTTTTAATTTCCGACATTCGCAGCCGATACGAAAAAGTTATCGAGATAGTGGCCCTGGCAGTCTTAAAATTACGTCATTTTCAGGTCCCGGATCCAGAAATTTTTGGCTCGGGGAGAGTGGGCACCAGTCTAGAACCAGGAAGGTCTAATACGCATCAGGTGTTCCGGCTAGAACAAAGACGTCAACGCAGAGGTGCACAGCGATCGAGCGCTGGCGAGCGCTGAGAGCGGGTAGGTATCCGAGGGTAAAGGTAAAATTTTATTTACCGTCGCTTTGTGAAACAATTAACATTTATAAGCTCTGTAAAGCTTTTAAGCGACCCTATTTTAAGAACAGTTACAACCAATTATACCTTAGGCACAGGTCTACCCCCAGCAATTTGCTGGTATCCATTTACAGCTGGGTCGACTGGGCAATCGTGATAAAGTGCCTTGCCCATGGACACACCACAATGGGAGTAGCCAGAGTTTGAACCAAGGGGCCTTCATCTCCGTAGGAAAGCGTCTTAGTCCTCTCGACCACTGTATCCAGAGAGGTGTCTGTGACAGGAAAGGCCGTACCGGTGACAGTAACCATCAAAACAAATCAACACCCTTTACAATATTTACAAATTTATTTACATAAGATGATTATTAACAATGAAAAGATATGAAAAGAAAAAAAAAACTGATTATAAGAAAGAAAAAAAAGAAAGTTCAGTATCTCTAGATACAAAAGTTCTTATAGTTCCATTTCTAATCTGACGTGGTACAGTTCTTTAATTTAATTGCGAACTTTAAGTAGCACAAACAAAACGTAGCTCAAAATTCAGTCCCTTTAAACCGTGAATACGTTGATTCCGTGTTGGCTCCCTATGGTGGTAGGTGATTGCATCCCTGAGCTGACTTCAGAGGATAACAAAAATCATCGTCTTTGCGGTTTACGGCACAACCATGGGACGAAAGCTCTGCGCTGGGAATATCACATCCAGGCGAGTGAAGACAAGTGAACCTCGGGCATTGTATTTCCGGGTTATGACATCACCAGGAAAATCGTCTGGCGGAAGAAGCTAAAATATATAACATATGGTAAGCACCATAGCAAAACAAATAAGTCAGGGCATAAAACTGCTCCTTTGGGTACACCATACCTCCGTAGGCTCCCATAAATAATACGTGCTACTTATACAAAACATATGTGCTACTAAGTTCAGACGTCACATGATTAAAATACGTCACTAATTACTTCCATTATTACAAAATTACTTACTTAAAAGACTAAAATTAAAGTATGAAAAAGATATGAAAAGTATATGATGAAACATTATAGTAATGGAAATGATAAACTGCAGCCATTATTTACAACTACAAATTAACAAAATTCAATGTAAATCAAACGTTATATGATAGTTGGCATCCATATAATATCTAATGCCATACAACAAAACGGACATTGTATGTGTATGCAATAGACTGTCACATAATTTCATATTACAATAATATATACATGGTACTAGACTTGCCATATAGATTTATACATAACAATACAATGCAGTAATGGCGTTCCATAATTAACAAAATGTTTGACATAAGTTTTTGAAACAAAGTACTTTATAAATATCATGTTACAAATTTCGGTACAAATTTTACATCTTATATAAATGAAACATTTTAGATTCCTCTTTCGAAATAATTTACAAAAGTCTGAAAAATTTCATAAATCATCCTGACATACCGAAACTAGCCAAAATCATGTGCCGAAAAGTAAATGTTACAGAATTCTGTAGAATGAACAAAAATTTACCAAATAAAAATCGTAATGCAAAAATCATACAAAAATCTAACAAATAAATTTCTTACCTCGATCGAGCATAAATTTCTAGCAAGAAAATAATTCAGACATAGATTCGTCTATAAAGTCGGAAGGTGGTGTGCGCAAGGCATATCTAGTTCAGTCTATTTAAAGGGTAATGTCCCGCCAAATACTAAATTTCATGGGATTCACGGCTAAGCCGTGGACTCCGACTATTTGTAATTCCACGGGATTCATGATATAGCCGGGGAATCTAACTACTTTGGCGCGGATTTAAATTGACAATTTGAGGCCCATTATAGTGGTTTTGGGGATAAAAACATAAATTACTGAAGTTTATAAAATATCAACTTTCTTATTACTGAACAGAATTTAATGAAATTTACATGGAAATTTAAGTTATGAAATACAGAAAAACATGAGAGGTATTTTATGCGTGAAATCTGACATTTACCTCAATAACTCAAAAATTTACAAAAAGATGATGCAATACCTGCAATTACACTACAGATAAAATAAGGCCCGTATGTCAATTTGTGACAGTGTCTTTGTCTAAGTTAGGGGAATCATGGGGTTCTCCCCTGGAAATTTTTTGAAATACAGGTATGAAATGTCTCTTATCTTAATTGCGACCTTGATCTTTGTAATAGGGTCCTGTGTCTAGCATATGGCATGTCTCCTCATTATGGGGAACATCTGTGAAAAGATTCTGAAATCTCTTGATGAGTAGCAGATAAAAAAAGACAGTGTTAATATTTGACTTCCAAGTGTGACCCTGACCTTGGAGACAGGGGTCTGTGTCTTGCATGCGACATGTGGTCTCATCATCGCAAACATGTGTGCCAAGTAATTAAAATGAATGGCACAGTTATGGATTGGGCAGAAAACAGCTCCTCTTTTAAAACCGTTGACTTCAAAGTGCACTTGACCCTTGCTAGGGTTTGCGCCAAATTATTTATTTTAAAATCTCTTCATATACGGCAGATCTATGAATCAAAGGCCATAATTCTTCTAAAAATCCCCAAACCAGAAAATGCTGATGATACACACAACTAGGCAAAGATTACTCTTGAGAAGTGGTAGCTGCCCAACAAATACTTCTAAGTTGGGACTAGCTTGCAAAGACACAGGGAGACTTCCACAGACGTATGCTTCTGGGAAAAAAAGGAGTTTGCATGATAATGTGTCTTTGAATACGGTATCAAGTAGTTCAAGTTTCTAGTAGGTTTAAGGTGACTGTGGTCAACAAAAACAAGGTGTTGTTGGATCTGGTATAGCATAGTAACTGAGCTGATCTTACGGCGTTGTTCTAGGGTTTGCCAGTTTAGTTCATTTATCATTTTGGAGACACTACTGGTGTAATTGTAGTCATTATAGACATATCTTGCTGCAGATCTTTGGACTTGCTCAATTTTATGGGTTAGGTATTTTTGCCATGGATGCCATATGGTGGAACAGTACTCTAACTGGGGTCTAACATAGGTTTTATATGCAACCTCTTTGACTCGTTTATTTGGGGTTTTGACATTTCGTTTGAGGAATCTTAGGGATTTTTTTGCTTTTGATGTTACATATGATTGGTCCATGATAGGTCTTTACTAATGGTTACGCCTAAATATTTGGCAGAATCTTTTGGCGTTTTTATGGAGTTATCAACGATAACATACTGATTTATTTTCGGGGTATCAAGTCAACTCGTCCCCTAGTCAATTCGTCCCCCAGTCAACTTGTCCCCGATTTGGTCATTTCGTCCCCCTCGTGATAAAATTTGGTCAACTCGTCCCCATTTTGGTCAACTCGTCCCCCTTTTGGTCAATTCGTCCCCCTTTTGGTAATTTTGTCCCCCTTAATATTTTAGGCATTTTTGTTTTTTTTTTATGATATTTTTGACTTTGAAAATTTGTATTTAAAATCATCGTGAGTTTTGAAGGAGTTATATTGTAAATAGTTAAATTTAAATAATTAGGTTTGATAAAATAATAAAAGAAATATACTGAAAATATAAGACAATTAACTGAAATAAAATAAAATAAAAATAAATACAATGCCCTTAGTATTAAAAATATAATATAATAGAAAATCTAACTTTTTAAAAATCATAGTAAGAAATTTAGAGAGAGAGCAATAAATCCTTAACCCTGGTCATAATAAAAGAAAGTTTTAATTTGAAATACAATAAAGAATAAATAAACAACTAATATATGTCACATATGTTTTACTAAAAATAACCAACATGCTTTATATTCATTTTTGTCATTAAAATACAAAAAAAAAAAAAATACTTCAAAAGTAAGGAGATAGTGGTTTCTAAAAAAAAGTAGAATGAGCATATCCCTGCATACGAAAGGTGTTAAAGGTTATTAATCACATTAAAAGGCGTTGATTGGGCTGATTGGAAGGTGTTAATGGTATTTAATTGCATGAGAAGTTGTTGATTGACCGAATGAAATGTGTCAAAATTTTCCCCTAGTAGAATTAAATGTGTTAATAGTTGATTGAAGTGAGGAAATTATTTGTTATAAAAAAAGTTTAATAAAAAGTTTAATCTTATTCAGGAATTTGAAAATAAGCAGCATCAAATACGGACACTTATCATAACCATGTTGTCCAACATAGCAGACTTACAAAAAAAAAAAAAGAAAAAAAAACCTCAGAAAATCCTCCTTGTTAAATCGATCATTTTTAAAGCAAAAAGTTCTTAAAACGAACGAAAACTTATGTATATTTTTAGCATAAAATATACTTATTTGAAAGAAAAAACCGACTTAATTTATCATACTTTTAATATTTTTTTTTCAAAAATACATTTTAAAAAGGGGGCCGAAATGACCAATTTGAAATCGCTGAGGGGGACGAAATGACCAAATCGGGGACGAGTTGACTGGGGGACGAGTTGACTGTAAATCATTTTCGGTAGTGCACAGTTACTACCCTTTGACCAAATACGCCATTTGCACCGGCTGTTCTGGAGAGAAAAGAACATTATCATTGATTTTCGTGCAGATGTTTTTGTACCAGTATGCAAGTATTTGCTCCTTTAAGGTGTGATAACTTATTGCAGGTCACTGAACTTCATCATGTCTCATGCCAGAATATACAAACGTAAGGAAGTGATCAGTCATAATAGAATTTGAACGTACAGTGAATGTCACAGACACTTGGGGGTCAGCACCCCTCCCATGCCGCCCCTGACAACCCTCAGTCAATATATTTTTGTTTTTTAAAACAAACTGAGCACATGTCTTGATCATCTGTTACCATTTGAACATGTTTGAAAAATTCCCATACTCTTACCAATGCTCAAAAAAACTAAAGACAACTTACTTCGCAATGTAAACACGATTTTCTTGTCCAAGGAATAGGAGAATAGATCCCAGCTTGATGTTGCGCAGTCAAATTTACTACACTGAGCCGGGACACAGACAGTATCGTTAGCGGTTAAAATAAAAATACTTGCCTAGAAAGTCAAATGCCGCGATGGTCGAGATGGTACAGACGCTGGTTCTGAAATAACTTTTTTGGGCAGGGCCACGGGTTCGCTCCGCGCTTCGGGCATTCTTTTTTTCTTTTTTTTTTAATATAATATTTTCATTTTCTTTTTAAACAATATATTCTCAAGATATAAAAAATATCTAAAAAAAAAAAAGAAAAAAATATCGCCCATAGCGCGGAGCGAACCCGCGGCCCTGCCCAAAATTAAGCATACAGAACCAGCGTCTGTACTGTCTCGGCCACCACGTCAAGTTAACGGCATGAGCGAGTATTTTTATTTTAACCACTAACGATATTGTCTGTGTCCCGGCTCTGTGTAGTAAATTTGACATCAAGCTGGGATCTATTCTCCTATTCCTTGGACAAGCTATTTTGTGTTGAAAACGCTCGGAGTAAGTTGTCTTTAGTTTTTCTGAGCATTGATAGTATATGGGAGATTTTTTAAACATATTGAAATGGTAACAGAAGTTGTTGTATGATCGAGACATGTGCTCAGTTTGATTTAAAAAGCGAAAATATATTGGTTGAAGGTTGACAGGGGCGGATTGGGAGGGGGACAGGTTCTGACCCCCAAGTGTCTGTGGTGAATGTAGCAGTATTTAAACATTGCCCGATCGGGCTTTCGGCATAAAAACTAATATTTCTTGAAAAATAATGAAGATATTTCTTTCAAACTTGGTCCATTTATTAAGCATAACATATGACACAAATTAAAATAAACGTATCTTGGTTGCCTTCAGATTTGGTAGAATCATTTCCCCTTTTCAGATTTTTATGATGCATAATTTTTTGAAGTCCAAAAAATATATGTTCTGAGGCTAAGTTTAAACCAAAAAAGGGTTCAATGGCTTTCTAATGCTCTAAATTATTGCGCTAGTACATGAATGTATACATTTTACTGTGCTTTCATTTACAACATTATAGAGAAATGTTACCGTAGTTTTAAAAAACTTGTTCATACATCTGTGCTAGAAACAGTATAACCCTATTCTCGATATCGACATTATGTATAAAATCCCGTTTTCCGGTATTAACCACCAATAAACGCCCATTCCCGGTTTTACAATGAGGGGGGTATCGGCCATTACGCTACATGGCGATAGTGTTTAGATTATCCTTTTCTCAAGTTTTAAACGAAGAAAATGAATAAAAAGGTATTGCAGATTATCATTAAACATTGTTGTAATTAAGATGTAGCAAAAATATCCTCAAAGTTTACTTTATTTTTGAAATTTTATCTTTTATTCTACACTGCCGGTTCCGTGGCTCGATACCGAAGGTGTGAAATTATTCACATTTTTCAAGGTAAACAGATTATTTTTGCAAAAAATAAGTTGCCGAGGTCGTAGAATAATATTTCCATTGTGAGAAAGTAAGACTCTTTTGCGCAAAAACCTGAAAAATGTGTTATGTATATCAAAATCTAGGACATGACCTTAATACCCTATAAATCTTTATCTCTATATTTTATGGTCCAAAGCACAATTGATTTGGCATTCATGCACATACGTGTGTGTCCAAAAACATAATTTTCATCTTGTAATCAAAAATAACAAAAAAGTGGTCGTTGTTGCCCATTTGTAGTCATATAAACAAATAAATAAGACCTGACATAGAGTCAATCCAGGTAAGTATGGACAGCTTTTACACTCTGACAATTGCAATTCCAAAAGGGTCCCGATATCAAGTTTTGCCCCAATTTTGAAGCGTGGATGATCTCCCTCGGATTTGACCATTATGTTAGTGCATATAAATGGTCCGAAAAATTGCAAAAATATAGGAAAATAGGTTAAGTATGGACAATGGAGAGAAAGTACGGACATGTTACAAAAACCATACATGTGATAAGTTCAGAATCCCAAAACTGAAGGTTTGCCATTTTTCAGCTGGAGTTGGGTCTCAAAACTGGAGGTTTTTATTGACATAAATTAAGCGCGCGGACACATAACTTAGAGGCAAAATCCAACATTTTTGGCCACACAATAATGTATATAAGTCTACACCAGAAGAAACAATCCTCATAACTCTTGATTTGAATTTTGACAGAGTTATGCCACTTTTTAACTTCATTTTTTTTGTTAAAGTTTTTATACAATGTCTTATATCTCTGTTACATTCAAAGCTATTGACTATTATGCCCCTTTTACTGGCAAAGCTTTAATTGCCTCTTTTACTGGTAAAGCTTTAATTCAGAGTCAATCACTGAGAAAAGTCGAGCATGCTATCTTACAGAAGCTCCCTCTTGTTCTAGTCCAAATAATTCGACGTCAAAAGTGATTCTGAGATATTTTCGTGATAGGTCATAATCCCTCTCGTGGAGGAAAGATATTGACCTATGTAAAAATTATCACAATATCGTGGCTCACGTACAATTATAGTTGGACTACCTCTTGTTCTATCTTTAAACTTTCTTAACAGATTAAATTTGTAGAAACACTGTCTCAATTTAGGTCTGAAATGAAGGTGAACATGCATTAACATTATTCTACTCGATGACTTAAAAAAAAAAACGAAGCTCTATATTGGTCTGAACTCAACTCATAAATTATGTAAATTCCTTACCCCGCCCACTTTCGTATAAAAATACTGATGATTTTGACATGAAAAGTAGAAAACAGAAATGCATCAACATGTATTTACCCTTACCAGAATAATGTAGATTGATATTATCAAATAAATGTGTGTGTGTTTTCATCTAATTTTCAATGAAATATGTCCGATTTAGTAGCAAATTAATTTGGTAAACAATAGAAGAAAATGGCGTAACTCCATAAGGGGAAATAACACTCCTGTTCTAAAAATAGTAATGGGTTGGTTTTTCCAACAATTATTTATGTAAGGACCTCGGACATTTTCCTATTCAGATTGCCTATCCGATTAAGGAAAAAGTGACATAAGGATAGACTTCAGAAATTGCATAGTTATGATAGTTGAAGACCATTTCTTGATAAATGCGACTTCATTTTACAAGATTATGAACAAAAAAGAAGACTTTGTAGACATTTCTCATTCTCTTTTTTATTAAAATATGAACATAAATCATTTTCACGTTTTAAACATCTTTCCCACCAGTGATGCAACAAAATAGTTCACATGCCTTTGTAAATAATTATTATATACGTATGCTGCAAAAATGGCACTTGGTCACAGGTGGGAAAGTGTTTAAAATTGAAAAAAAACTACGTACAGGTTGTCAGCAAATAAATTTTTACATAAATATTTGACACTTATTGCATGTATTTCCTAAACCTTACATATATACAGCTTTATTCATTTTTGTAAATATTTCAAGCATGGAAAGCACTAAACTAAATAAATAGGGGACATAGAAAGTGAAGCTAGAAAGCAGACAGATCCTTATAAGTATATCTTATGAATTTTTCAATCAGATCTGTTACCTCTTGACAGTCTAAGTCCGTCGATTGAGTGTCATCAGGACTGAGACAACTGCATCTGTCGTAAGTCAAGAACCAAGCAAGTGGCTTCGACATATTACATATGTGTCTTCAACGTAAACATGACAAAGAAATACAGACGAACTTCTATGGAATAGTGCCACTTAGGTGCAATTTTTTTTACCTTTTGTAGGACACAGTTGAAGCAAACCTGGAATGCATTTTAAGAGCAACATTTGCTTTTATTCGATCCAGCATCCTATACCCTAACAGAACTACACCAGACACCATCTCATTAACTAACCTAGTTGCTTCCAGAACTTACACTGACACCCATAGAATTAATACTGACTCGCCCATAACTAACACTGACACCCCCAGAATTAACATCAATTCGCACACGTCTGAAACTTATTTCGAAGCCAACCGAAATACTAGTAAGGACCACAAAGTACTAACACAGACACCCCAAGAATATCTATATAAATGTTGATACTAGCTAGTGAAGTTCTGTTCCACTGATATAAAATGCTAAAAGTAAGGCATCCCTGAACCCACAGTGGAATAGGCAGTCTCCTGCACCCCTCCGTTTCACTGAAAAAGGCCGACTACGCCAATGTATGGCCAGCTACACCACTGCATGTATTCAATAATAATCCTCCACATAATGCCCGGTCAGTATTGTACATGTGTATAAATACAGTATAGCAATAGATGTATAGAAAACAAACAATAGGATATGATCAATGCATCAGTGTTATCATGGGCACTCGGGTGGAAATAACTGAAGTACAGTCAGGGACCAAATGTTTTGTTCCACTTTTATTTTTTTCCGTTTCGTTTATTTTCAAAAATGTCAATAAAACTGATAATATGCATGGTATCAGTTTATTTATTGTGTTAAAATATTTCATAGTAGACATACCTTAAATACCAATGCTTATTTTAACTAAAAAAACACATTCTAAATTTTTCAAAAACATGAAACTGCTCGAATTTCAAGAAAACGAATATAAAATAAAACTATTTTTTGTGACAGTTTGATAGGAATATAACTTATTTATCAGTATTTGAAGCTGTTATATAAAACTATCAGCTACTGAAGTCAAGAAATAGCATTGAACTTTGGGCAAAATCCCTAGCATAATGTCCGATGTCCTTTTATTACTGAGCAAAATTTTTCTTTGATTAATCAAAATTCATTTCAGTTGGGAATTATTTCTTATGACTGGGAGTTTTTTGCTTCAAATTGGTAAAAAATGGAGCTTAAATTTTGGCATTGAGAATGGGCAGATATTCGGCCCTGTGAGACAGGTGGATAAGGCCCTGCTTGTCTAATCCCTTATCAAAACAAACAATTAATAATTCACCTGTGAAAAACAACTCTTTCCTCCAGCTACATGTGTGTCAAACATGTATAATACACAACAGTCGGTGACACTTTGATTTACTGTGTAAACATGTTTGGCACTCCTCGGTAATTATCTACCCAGTCATAATACTGATTTTTTTTTTTTTTTTTTTTTTTGAAAAGCGGGAGAAATATGGTTTTGGTCGGGAGACGAAAGGCAAGGTGAAAAAATCGGGATTTTGACCCTCCCGCGTGGGAGATCACATTGTATGCAAAAACTACTGACAGCAGGGATTTTTAAGACTGATCCAAAATGCAGAAATTTGCTTACTTTCCCAATTCTGAGGTTGAAATTTCTCCAAAACATGCCAAAAAGTACCAATTCTGCAGTAGTCACATTTAAGAGCTGGATTAGTTTTCGTTTTCATTGTTGTTTCTTATATTTAATCGAGTTATAACTGTTCCTGTGTTAATCGAATCAGTGTGCCAGTACTGAGTATTCGATTAAATCATGTGAACAGTTCTGAGTTCTGTATGCATCACCGTGATCGCATTTAATCAGGCTCGCCAATTTTCACCGGAAATGAAAATATGCCTAGCAGTAAAAGTAAATAGTGACAAAAAGGTATGCTGCTGAACACAAGCGCCAAGAACAACACTTTATACGTGGACGAGAAGACTTTTTACAAGCGTCACAATCATGGCACTTATTGACTTCAATACTGTCATTATGATGGTATATAAAAAAAATTAAGATGATCCTTTCAAAGCATCAAACACCACCTTGAGCAAAGTGATTAATTACTGACTTGATTTGGTTGTGTCTATTATAAGTCAAGTCAAGTCAAAAGTTTATTAAATGTAGCAAAGGCCTTCGAGATACTAGAAAATTTAGGAGACACTTTCAAAAGACAGAAAAAAAGAAATATTTATTTGTAATGTGAAATACACCAATAACAATGTTGAAATAAAGGTCATACGATGGTAAAACTTATTTTTGACATTTCCCAATTTTCAGGTTTTAGGTGCCATTTTTCCAATTGAATTTTTAATGTTATCATTATACTAGATTTATATAGCACCTTTTTCATGATAAACACGTCAAAGGTGATTTACATATAGCATTAGCAAACACAGTCACACCTGGGCACGAAATTTATCCTCAACTTAAGTACAGACTCAGAGCGATCTGACCAGAGGGAAAGAGTGAGATAAAGCCCCCAGAACAGATTGAGAGAACTGATTTAGATATAGGCCTGTCTGGCTAACTTAGCCTAGGTCTTTGGGAATAGACAGTCTGGTTCTTTCACAGCAGATTCTAGAGCCGAGGAACTACACAACTGCATTTTATCCTGCTTAGTGTAGACCCACATTTTAGGCGTACTGAAAAAATAAGGTGAAGACCCTTATTTTAGGCACTCTGATATGCTTATGACGATATAAGAATATTGTTGAATAAATTATCACCTGTCTGTTAAATTTGTTTAAATGTCGACAGGATCAAAGCTATGTATGCGGCCTGATACAAGTAAACAAGAACATGTCACATTTTACTAAAATTATTGGTTTATTTGCATTCATAATATTTGTAGATGTATATAGTGGAGCAAATTACCACAAAACTTATAAAGTATCTCTACGAATTGTATCTACTACAGTAAACCTCACTTATAAGGAACCCTCGGTTATAAGGAACAGTTTTCAATTCCCCGATCTAATTCCTTCTTTATTCAATGTAAAAATCATCAGTTATAGGGAACTCGGTTATAAGGAACACTCAGTTATAAGGAACACTTTTTCCAGTCCCAAAGTACGAAATTCAATGGAAAACACCTCAGTTATAGCAAACAATAATCAAAAAGAATAAATATTATTGAAAACTGGAAATAAACGGGAGAATCGCTGATGACGTCAGAGTAACCTCGGCACTTTCACGCACTTTTATGCACATGCGTAAACATTTCGTTTCAATGATATTCACTGATACGTTAAAAAGAAAATATATAATATCATCATAACATTAACATTTACCAAATACTAGACGATAGTAGACTTAAATTTACTCAAGATTATGTTCGAGAGCTACATGTATTAGGTATTTCATGTTAACAAAAGTGAACGAAAATCAGTCACGGTTATGGTCATACTATCCTAAATAAATGTGCTAATTATGCGTGATTAACAATGGCAAACAGTCCATTTTACCAGATTTCTAATTGTAAAAATTACAGCAGGTGCTAAAATGGACAATAGCAAAACTACAGGTATAATTTACACTTTAATCTGTATGTATGGCGCCATTGTCTAATCGTAATACACTGAATGTCATAAACACCTTACTTAACGTAAATTTTAACGGGTAGTCCAATTAAACATTTTTGTAATAAAAATTTGAACATTTTTTTTTATATAAGTATTCATGCCAATTCACATAACATGCAGTCGAGCAAGGTGAGGGAAGTAACTGCAACACATCTTATAGTCACAATGTAGCGCTCTCTAAAAAAGAAGGTAGAAATAACCGATACAAAAATGCCCGCAAATTACGGTCATTCTTACCGACGTACATATTTTGGCTTAGTTTAGGTTTAACGCAGTGTTTCAACACTATTTCAGCCTTCAGTACATGCAGACAGTCTCCAGAACCGGAGTGTGAACACATAGCCCTTTTCAAACGTCAGTCAAGTTACTTTCTCTATACAAATTGTGTTCGTTATATAAACTTAGGATACAAGGAACTAGTTCGCTATACCGATATAAGGAACCTCGGTTATAAGGAACAATTTTAAGAGGTTCCAAGCTGTTCCTTATAAGCAAGTTTACTGTATACAAATAAGCTTGCTATCCTTTCAGCCAAATTTATTAGCCACCCATACAATACTTATTTCATCTTCTTGTGTAACAGTGTCATATATATGCACCCTCTCAGAACTATATATAAGTACTGACTATCAGTCATTCTTTTCACAAATCATGTTCAATCAGAATGTGGTCGAACACATAGTCATGCTCATATATGTGTTGTAATTGTTCACTAAGTTTTAATTTTATCAGCATATAATGTCTTCAGCCATAATAGCTCCGTCTCAGTAAGGAAACCTTGTTTTTCCACATTTTCACTGGCTAATGCTTTACCGGTAATTGGAAAACAACAGAAAAGCAATTATCAGAAATTCAAACAATCAACTAAAGTCATCTGTCGGTACTTTTTTGACACATACCGGTAACAACAATATGGAAAGTACGGACATTTTGCATTTTTGCATATATTTCGTTTTTCTTGTTGCTTTTCTTTAAAAAAATATATCAAACTTATATTTCATGCATCATAATATCCGAATGAGTGAAAAAATATATTCAAAAAATGCTGTGTATACCTTCACTCTTAATGTAAACAGAGCACGTTTAATTTTGACTATGTCAGAAAGGATATGACGTGATTTTCTGGTTTCTTCTAGCAAAAACACGCAAACTGGGAAAGGTTCTTCTAATCAAAAGTGTAGGTATCACAACGAAAAGGTCCGGATTAACCCATGTGACATATGACCGTTGACCATGAATTAATCCGGTACTGGTTAGGTATGTTAGGGTTACAATGCAAATTAAAAATAAAATGTAAAATAATGAATGTTGAAGGTACAGTGAGCATGTGCACATCTGTTGCATAATTATTACTTTCATTTCATTTCAGTTTGATATACTGTAGTGGACGGATCAGCAGGGGAGGTAACTAGACTCCAGATTGGGACTAGGGCGTAACTTGCCAACAACAAAAAAAAAGAGAAAATTTTAGGTATCTGGAAATTAATGCTATGTTTCTTAAGAAAGCTATGAAACTTAATTACTCACAGACTAAATGTTGTGGAAATACATGAGAATTAGTTGTTTTTACTAAGTTTTACACTGAAAATTGACTAGTGCTTGTATTTACTCTCCATTCAATGTTAATTATCTTCATTATAAATATCAATATTTAATGGCCGTTAAATGCATATTCCTCCATGGTGTATACTGGTAAAGACATTGATTGAAAGTTTTTATTGTCTTGGCGGCCCAGGTTCAGTTTCTGACTCTGGCATTTTTCTTTCTTGATTTGGCATTTATAAGATGGTTTAGAAATGAAAATTAATATTCTGTTCATAATTTGGCCAAACTTCACCTTTAAAGAAAGGTCATTTTCAGTGAAAATCTGGAGGTCAATGCCTTTAGCTGTCATAAGTATGAATTCACCCATGGTGATACTTATTCAAGAAGGTAGGAAAGTTTTTATTGCTGAGGTAGTCCAGGTTCGATTCCTTACTCAGACATATTTTTTCTTGATTTTGCATTTTTAAGATAGTTTAGAAACAAAAACTCATGTCATTGTGTTCATAATGTGACCAAACTTCAGTTTTAAAGAACTTTAGTTCACTTTTAGTCATTTTTTTTAGATAAAGCAAATTTTACAATTGAAGGGAGGTAACTCAATTTTTAAAAAAGACACTAAAATCTCTGCTTCATTCTGTTGTGGTATATGTGTATCTAATATGGTGTTTTGTATTATGTATCTTTCTAAACATCTTGAAAAATGTCTCTTTTGTAGTGTGATGTAAAAGTAAAGCAGAGTGACTAGTGACCAGTAACTTCAGAATTGAAGAGATGCAGGTCTTTGTTCTACATGGTGAAAGAGGGAATTATAGTGGATATTTGGATTGATCAGGTAGATCATTGATACATGTGCCCATGTTTAAGAGGTTGAAATCCATGGAAGTGCAGCATGTATCAAAACAGCTTTGGATCAAGAACACTTCCTTTTGGGCCCCTCTTGATGTAGTTAGTTTTCAAGCTCCTTTCCACATACATGTAATTTTCATAGCTACATTTACTTGAATGATTTTACCATTGTCATATAACCCCAGACATATTGAAGGCATTTTTTAAATTGAAGTATATACAATGTAGTGTAACACAGTGCTTATTATCAGTATTATACACTCAAGTGCTGTCAAACTGAAATATTAGATTTTTATGAATTTTTCAGGGCTCCAGATAGCCCGCCAGCTTAGCTCAGTAGGTAGAGCGTTGGTCTACAGATCACAGGGTCGTGAGTTCGATCCTCGGGCGCGGCGCATGTTCTCTGTGACTATTTGATGAACGACATTGTGTCTGAAATCATTAGTCCTCCACCTCTGACTCATGTGGGGAAGTTGGCAGTTACTTGCAGAGAACAGGTTTGTACTGGTACAGAATCCAGGAACACTGGTTAGGTTAACTGCCCGCCGTTACATGACTGAAATACTGTTGAAAAACGGCGTTAAACCCAAAACAAACAAACAGGGCTCCAGATAAGATGCGTATTAGCACATTGAAATAATGCATATAAGCATATCTGATCATTTTCAAGCGTTTAAATACGTATATGAAATAACAGAAACACAATGACTTTTCACTAGCATAAACAACAACTGATTCTTCTGAATTCTTTAATGTGTCAGTCTGGCTAATATTCCCATCATCTATTGGGTGTTTGCATTACCATATAAGTATGGTACTGCGTTGATACGGTAGTATATTTTAAAGGTTGGTTGTTTAAAATTATCAACTTCTGGTGAGGTGAAAACAAAATGTCATCTTTAAAGAAATTAAAAAGTGAAAAAACACTACGCATATTTTAAACCAACAGAAAGTGATCCTTAAAACATCGTTGAAATTATTGGATTGAGTAATTAGTGTATCACCAAAGCATATGTCTGTTTCCGAGAAAATCCTGGCGGTTTGGAATAAGCTGTACAAATTAAATTAAAATGTGCATTATGCATTTAGTTCAAAATGAACAAGAGCTGTCTGATGACAGCACGCTCGACTTTTCAAAGGCTTGTCAATAAAATGGATTATATGATGGTACTGCTACAACTGTGTCACAGTAAGGGTCAAAATGATAAAAACCTGCTGTAATTTGAAAGTAATACAATGGCAGAAATTTGTATGCAGTATTTACACATTAAGTGCAAAAGAGGCATAGTTCTGTTGAAATACAAGTCCAAGATATGCGACCTTATACACTGACCCTTGACATATCTTTGTTGTCTCAGTCCAATAGTCCCTAATACATGTACTTAAAAAGATTTTAAGTTGCATATAAAACCTCAATATGAACTAAGTAGACAAAGGGGTATAATTCTGTTAAAATGAAATTCAGCATTGTTGGCCCAGTGACTGTATGCAATGACCTCAAGGCATATGTGAAGTTTTGGTACAATAGTCCCCAAGTACTTACAAAGGCAGAGAATTGTACTTTGTATTAACACATTAATTTTCTGAGTATAAAAAGGCACATAATTTAGTTAAAGTACAAGTTAGACTTCTAGGACCTGGACTTGTGACTGTATTTACTGACGAGTGAAATTTGAATCCAATGTATCAATGCATTGCAGAGATAATTGTCATTATGGATAATTTTAATCCTATTTCTAAGTTAAAAAGGGGCACAACTCTGAAAATATCACTGACATAGTAATGTCTCTTGTCTTACATGTGCACACTGTCACTGTCACTGTATGGAAGTATTCCAAGTCTCAGTTGAATATCTTTGATATTGTTCAAGATATTTAACTTTATCAAAATCTGTAACTAAAATTTTTAAGTCAAAAAGGGGCATAACTCTGAAAATATTGCTGACATAGTAATGTCCCTTGTCATACATGCACACTGTCACTATATGCAAGTATTCCAAGTTTCAGTTGAATATCTTTGATAGTATTCAAGATATTTGTCATTATAGAAAAATTTAACCGATACCAGGGTGGGTAGTATAGCTCTCCATGTTCTCCAAATAGTCAAGCAAAAAATGGGTTTCCGTCGTCTGGCTCTAGTAACGTTCAACTGTTCACTATAAGTAGGCAAAAACTTGACTGCTGAGGTAAAAATTAACTGCAAACAAACATAAACATTATATACACAATACATATGCCACAAAATTGATATCTGGATTTACTCCTAGTCAATTTATGATTGCACTATTTTACTTACTCAAGAATTATGATGAGTAAATACTCATTGGCCAGCCCTGATCTTTGTTACAACATTTTAAATGTGTATCTGTATATATCTGGATTTACTTGATATTTTAAAAAAAGTCTCTTCTTTTGTAGTGAAACCTGTGAAGTGTTAGTGAAGCAGAATAGTTACAGATCATAAGAGATGCAGGTCTTTGTTCAGCATGGTGTATATGGAAAACATAGTGGATGGCCAGCATAGAAAACATTTAACGAGTAAACAGATTATTTGTATTTAGAACCATTTTTTATCTAATGCAGCTGCAGAGTTATAGAAGAACTGAATACATAGTTACATAAAGTTGTTGCACCTGTAATAGTAATGTTTGAAAAATTGCATTAACTTTATACAGTCTTAAAGTCAACATTGTTTTGCACTGTGTTGCAATTCTTAAACTACTTTTACTGCATCATTTTTATGCCCCCACTTTTTGGGGGGCATATAGATTTGCCCTTGTCCGTCCATCCTCCGTCCGTCCGTCCTTGCAAGAATGTTGTGTCGCACGTAGCTCCAAAAGTATTTGACATAGAGTCACAAAACTTTACAGGAATGTTGGTCAGCATGTGTAGTTGTGCACCTGGGGTTTCATGTCCGGATTCATTCAGTCGTGTAGGAGTTTTGGCCCCTGACTTTGTAAAAATTGGTCATTTTAATGTTGTGTCGCGCATAGCTCCAAAAGTATTTGACCTAGAGTCACAAAACTTTACAGGAATGTTGGTCAGCATGTGTAGTTGTGCACCTGGGGTTTTGCACCCCGGATTCATTCAGTTATGTAGGAGTTATGGCCCCTTACTTAGTTAAAAATTGATCATTTTAATGTTGTGTCGTGCATAGCTCCAAAAGTATTTGACCTAGAGTCACCAAAATTTATAGGAATGTTGGTCAGCATTTGCGGTTGTGCAACTGGGGTTTCGCGTCCGGATTCATTCAGTATTGTAGGAGTTAGGCCCCTGACCTAGGAAAAAATTTGTGTCCTTTGTCATGTAGTGGGGGCATCTGTGTCCCATGGACACATTTCTAATTTTTAAATTTGCATAGTTTGTGATATTTAATAAAGCTCAAGTAGGGACAGATTTCAAAGTGATAACCACTGTACAAAATATTCGCAGAGAATTCATTACACCAATAATTTGATAAAAGAAGTCTACTAGAAGTATTGGTAAACAATTATAAAACGCAACATAAAACTTTTGAGAACACTTTTTTAGCTCGACTATACAAAGTATAAGGAGAGCTATCCTACTCGACCCGGCATCGGCGTCTTTCCGTGTCCCCACCTTGGTTAAAGTTTTTTTTACACTTTCTCTTTTTTCAACTTATCTCTGTAATTACTTGATGGATTTGATTCAAACTTGAAATACTTATTCCTCATCATTATCAACATCATCTGACATAAGGGCCATAACTCTGGCACCAATATTTCATGAATTATCCCCCCTTTTCACTTAGATTTTCAGGTTAAAGTTTTGATGCACTTTCACTCTATCTCTGTTATTACTGAATGGATTTGATTCAAACTTAAAATAGTTGTTCAACATCATCACCCACATCATATGACACAAGGTACATAACTCTGGCACAATGTTTCATGAATTATTCCCCTTTTTACTTAGAATTTCAGGTTAAAGTTTTATGCACTTTCACTCTATCTCTGTTATTACTGAATGGATCTGATTCAAACTTAAACAGTTGTTCAACATCATTACCCTTATTATATGACACAAGGTGCATAATTCTGGGACCAATTTTTCATGAATTATTTCCCCATTTTACTTAGAATTTCAGGTTAAAGTTTTGGTGCACTTTCACTCTACCTCTTACTGAATGGATTTGATTCAAACTTAAAATATTTGTTCAGCATCATCACCCACATCGTATGACACAAGATGCATAACTCTGGCACAATGTTTCATGAATTATTCCCCTTTTTACTTAGAATTTCAGGTTAAAGTTTTATGCACTTTCACTCTATCTCTGTTATTACTGAATGGATCTGATTCAAACTTAAACAATTGTTCAACATCATTACCCTTATCATATGACACAAGGTGCATAACTCTGGGACCAATTTTTCATGAATTATTTCCCCTTTTTACTTAGAATTTTAGGTTAAAGTTTTGATGCACTTTCACTCTGTCTCTGTTATTACTGAATGGATTTGATTCAAACTTAAATTAGTTGTGCAACATTATCACCCACACCATATGACGCAAGGTGCATAACTCTGGCACCAATTTTTCATTAATTATTCCCCCTTTTTACTTAGAATTTTAGGTTAAAGTTTTGATGCACTTTCACTCTGTCTCTTTTATTACTGAATGGATTTGATTCAGACTTAAAATAGCAGAGCTCCAGATAAGATTTTAGGTTAAAGGGTATTTTACTCCTAGGTATTTTTTCAAAGGGTATTTTACTCCTAGATATTTTTTCAAAAGGGTATTTTAGAATTCTAAATGGTTTTTCCGAATTCGAAATCATTTAAAAGGTTAATAATAATAACTGTTTGTTTGTATAATTTTCTGATATATAATTTCATGTGCTCCACTGAAGTGCCTTTATCGACCAGTGCTGTTTTCCTGAATATTTTTTGAGCCTTCATTCAAATAGTTTTAACATTTTGTTTACTGCATACATCACATCTTACACTACATCTTAATTTCAGTTACTGACCACTGCGATATATCAACAGATCAATAGCCAGTGATAGTATCACTGATACTTTGACTGTCAATGTTTTTTTTCCAGAAACACTCACATGTATGGTGCTTCGGCTTTTTCAATAGTTACCCATAATATATCATAGATCAAGTGCTTAGCGATAGGCATTGTCCGAGTCATCTCTTGTCACACACTTTAATATACTTGAAGAAGAAAATGGCATTATTTTACAATATCGTTTGCGTTTGCGTTTGCTTTTATGAGACGCCATTTTTGTTTGTTGTACTCGATTACAAAAAGGATGTGCTTGATTTACGATAAAGTTGGATTACGGACTTTAATCGAGTAAAATACGTATCCCGTTTTTATGCCCCGGAAGGGAGACATATAGTTTTTGAACCGTCTGTCAGTCTGTCGGTCTGTCCGCAATTTTCGTGTCCGGTCCATATCTTTGTCATCGATGGATGGATTTTCAAATAATTTGGCATGAATGTGTACCACAGTAAGACGACATGTCATGCGCAAGACCCAGGTCAGTAGCTCAAAGGTCAAGGTCACACTTAGACGTTAAAGGATAGTGCATTGATGGGCGTGTCCGGTCCATATCTTTGTCATCGATGGATGGATTTTCAAATAACTTGGCATGAATGTGTACCACAGTAAGACGACGTGTCGCGTGCAAGACCCAGATCCGTAGCTCAAAGGTCAAGGTCACACTTAGACGTTAAAGGATAGTGCATTGATGGGCGTTTCCGGTCCATATCTTTGTCATCCATGGATGGATTTTCAAATAACTTGGCATGAATGTGTACCACAGTAAGACGACGTGTTGCGCGCAATACCCAGGTCCGTAGCTCAAAGGTCAAGGACACACTTAGACGTTAAAGGATAGTGCATTGATGGGCGTGTCCGGTCCATATCTTTGTCATCCATGGATGGATTTTTTAATAACTTGGCATGAATGTGTACCACAGTAAGACGACGTGTCGCACGCAAGACCCAGGTCCGTAGCTCAAAGGTCAAGGTCACGCTTAGACGTTAAAGGTCATTTTTCATGATAGTGCATTGATGGGCATGTCCGGTCCATATCTTTGTCATTCATGCATGGATTTTATAATAACTACGCACGAATGTGTGGCACAGTAAGACCCAGCTCCGTAGGTCAAAGGTCCTAAACTCTAACATCGGCCATAACTATTCATTCAAAGTGCCAACGGGGGCATGTGTCATCCTATGGAGACAGCTCTTGTTTCAATGCGTATCAGTACGCGTAGGTTTGATTTTAAATGCGTTTTTTGTAAATTTCAAAACGTATTTACGCAAATACGCATCTTATCTGGAGCTCTGAATAGTTGTTCAACATCATCACCCACACCATATGACACAAAGTGCATAACTCTGGCACCAATATTTAATGAATTATGCCCCTTTTTGCTTAGGATATACTTATATAGTGTTTTGATACATTTTATCTTTACCTCTCATTACTTTAAGTTGATAGTTTTGACATTGACTCAGGCTATTGTGCAATATCTTCATCCACAATTGGAGTCATTAAACACACCAGTGACAGCTCTAGTTTCCTCAGATGTGCCCAGTTTCACTATCAAGCATCAAAATAGTCGAGCGCGCTGTCTCCTGTGACAGCTCTTGTTTAGGCAGCCTTAAGTAAAAGGTTTTAATCTGACAGAATTCTAACTCCAACACTGAAAACTTACAGCCGAGTCCTTTGAGACTGTCTTAAATTTTGCTCACTTCGTTCAAAAATAACCATAGGGTAGAAGTAAAACCTAGCTACATTTCTTCCACAATATGTAAACTAAAGAGTAAAAGAGTAAAAGCAAAATAAAGAACTTGTTACTGCATGTAACTCAGTATTTTCAAAGATGTCTAACCCTGAACACTTCAGCATGAGAAGTGAGACTCACTTTAAACAGCAAGAAATTGCTTATCAAATTAAAAATTTCCGCTTTTGTACAGTCAATCAGTAATAAGTCTTGAAAAACAGTTAAAATTACTAGAAAAAAGATATACCGTAATCGGCCGAATATAGGTCGCACTCGTGTATAGGACGCAGTGAAAAAATATCAGCAGAATTCTGGAAGAGTGCTTACACCCACTTATCACTTATCCGAATTTATGCTTGTCTGAAATTCACTATAGTTTCTACGAACTCACCAGTTTTTGCTAAATCATTGTCAATGTTTTTGCATGTTGTGCAAGTATTTTAATTGAAAAGCATTGTAAGCACTAAACTGCCACATCCTCTGATCACTCCATGAATATTGACGCCAATGAAAACGAAAGTACACTTTGGCACGTGGCGGTTAAATGACGTAATTTTAAGACTGGTTTGCAAATTGTTTTGAACATTATGGATCAGCAACTATGATCATATTGGATCAGTCTAAAATCTGTCATGCACATGTTTATAATTGCCTCCAGGTATGATTAAACGGTTAATTGTTTACAGATTGTGACAGTAGGTGTAAGATAAGTAATGCCTTGGGCATGAATTGATGAACAAGAGGATTATAGACAATTATCAAAATTATGTTTGAAGATTAGATAATCGGTTTCCGGGCTACCTGATATGGAGTTTCAAGTATTTTAATGCAAAATGTGTGAAAACTTGCCGGGAAAGTTTTACACAGGTCTTGCTAAAAGCTTAATGATCAGTTACAGAAATGCCTTGTAAAATATATTTTACTGAAAAACAGAATTTATTTATCTTAAGATTTTATGTGAGCTCTAAATTTTACATTTTATACAAAAGTAATAGATGCCGGGTCCCGATACCGGCTATTAGGTATGCCCGATTCATTGGTATTTACTCCCCTTGAATTCTCTTTAATATGAAGGTACGCAGTGTAAACAAAGATCGATTTTCTTAATTTTTGAGTCGAGGGAAATGTTTGGTCTTTTTCTATACCCATATATAGGACGCATCGGTCCTTCGAGACCAGAATCTCGTAAAAAAAATGTGCGTCTTATATTCATAGGATGACGGTAGTAAGAAAAATAGTTTGGTCCTAGTGCGGCTTAAACCTGAACACTCGTGAAAAATTAGTCAAAATAGGTTTATTGTAGGAATTATTAATAAATACTCTTCAAAAGGAGGTACACTATTATGGGTCCATTACCTGAAGTTTTTTTTAACACAAAACAGATTTTACAATTGAAGGGAGGTTACTCCATTTTTAAAAAGAACACTTAAAAGCCCTTAGTGAATGGAATTTGAAATTAAGGCATTAGTTTCAAGCATGGTTATAGTGATGTAAAAAATTTAAGATAAAAAATTTAAGGTAATATTTCTTGTTTAGTCTTAATATTTTATTTACATGCATGGATTCACTTCCAACAAACTTTGCATAAAATTTAACTATAATAAGAAAATATTTTGACCCTAATTTTAAGGTACATGTACGAGATTTAAGGTAACTATTAAATTGTTCAGTGGCTCCTTATGATTATGTGCATCTAATATTTCTATGTTTTTTTTTCTAATTTTGAAAAATTTCTCTTTTTGTAGTGTGAAGCAACAGCCAAGCAGAATGGTTACAGACCATTAATTCAGAACTGACAAGATGCAGGTCTCTGTTCTACATGCTGTATGAGGGAATTATTGTGGAGTTTTGGATTTCATGGCAGTCATAGAAATATTTGATAAATAACCAGATAATTTATATTAAGAATCATTTACCACTTACAAGCTGCATTTAGAGTTACAGAATAGCTGAACAGATACTATTTGTTAAAAACAAACAAACTCATCTTTCATTCATAAAACAAATTTTACAGTTCAAGGGAGCCAACTCAAATTTTAAAAAACAACACTAAAATGCCCTTGCTTTCACAGAAATTGTCACCTTTCAGAATGTAATCAGTTTTATAGTTTTGGATCGAGTATGAACTACATTGGCATTTTAGAATAGATAGATGCTTCAATAATTACTATAAAATTTTATGCAACATTGTATTTTCATAACCAATTAACTTCTACCATATCATATATTTATACAGGTCTATAGGACTGTGATGTGTGTACCAGTCTATCAGGCTATCATTCTGTCCAGTCAACAAATTGGCAATGGCTACATGGATTCTCAAGTAACTTGGCATTACTTATCACAGTAACAAAGAATAAAACGCAATAACCTATGAAAGGCCTCACAGATTTAAAGAATTTTTGGTTCACAGGTTTAACATAAATTGCAGGTCAAATTTGACTGAGGTCAGTAGGTCAAAAGTCAAGGTCACAATGATCCGGAACAGTTAAATGGTTTCCGGATAATAACTTTAGAACACTTTGGCCTAGGATCATAAATTTTGGACACAGATGTAACATCATAAAATACAGGTCAAGTTTGACTCTGAGGTCATTAGGTCAAAGGTCAAGGTTACAATGACCCAGAACAGTTAAACAGTTTCTTGATGATAATTTGAGAATGCTTGGGCGTAGGATCAATTAATTTTGATACACAGATGTAACTTCATAAAATACAGGTCGAGTACAACTTTGAGGTCAATAGGTCAAAGGTCAAGGTGACAGTGACCCGGAACATTTAGACAATTTCCGGACAATAAGTTGGGAACACCTGAGCCTAGAATCATGAAAGTTGATAGGAAAGTTGGTCATGACCAGCAAATGACCCCTATTGCTTTTGAGATCAGTAGGTCAAAGTGCAAGGACACAGTGACCATAGATTCCAGACAGTAACTTTAGAACGCTTGGGCATTGGATCATAAAACTTAATATGGTGGTTGATCATGACAAGCAGATAACCACTATTGATTTTGAGGTCAGTAGGTCAAAGGTCAAGGCCACATTGACCCAGTAGAGTAGAACATTTTTGCAAGGTTGACAGGTTTAAATCATTTTGATACACAGGTGTAACGTCTTCAAATATAGGACAGGTTCAACTTTGACATTGACTTACTTCTCTGCCAAGGCCGTATTGCGGGGGTATAATTCGTCACTCCTGTGACAGCTCTAGTTTTTAGCTCACCAGAGCCAAAGGCTTAGGGTGAGCTGTTCTGATCACTCACTGTCCGGCGTCCGTAAACTTTTGCTTTAAACGACATCTCCTCATAAACCGCTAGGCCAATTTCATCCAAACTTCACAGGAATGTTCCTTGGGTAAAGCTCTACAAAAATTATTCAAAGAATTGAATTCCATGCAGAACTCTGGTTGCCATGGCAAGCGAAAGGAAAAACTTTAAAAATCTTCTTCTCAAAAACCAGAAGCCCTAGAGCTTAGATATTTGGTGTGAAGCATTGCCTAGTGGACCTCTACCAAATTTATTCAGATCATGACCCCGGGTTCAAAATTGACCCCTCCCCCGGGGTCACTTGATTTTACATAGGAAAATCTTAAAAAATCTTCTTCTCAAAAACCAGAAGCCCTAGAGCTTAGATATTTGACATGTTGCATTGCCTAGTGGACCTCTACTAAAGTTTACAAATCATGACCCCGGGGTCAAAATTGACCCCGCCCCAGGGGTCACTTGATTTTACATAGATTTCTATAGGGAAGTCTTCAAAAAAAAATTAAAAAATAAACCAGAAGGCCTATAGCTTAGATATTTGACATGTAGCATTGCCTAGTGGACCTCTACTAAAGTTTACAAATCATGACCCCAGGGTCAAAACTGACCCCGCCCCAGGGGTCACTTGATTTTACATAGATTTCTATAGGAAAGTCTTCAAAAAAAATTAAAAAATAAACCAGAAGGCCTAGAGCTTAGATATTTGACATGTAGCATTGCTTAGTGGACCTGTACAAAATTGTTCAAATCATGACCCCCGGGATCTTAATTGACCCTGCCCCAGGGATCACTTGATTTTACATAGGAAAATCTTCAAAATTTTTCTAAAAATAAACCAGAAGGCCTAGAGCTTAGATATTTCACATGTAGCATTGCCTATTGGACCTCTACAAAATTGGTTCAAATCATGACCCCCGGGGCAAATTGACCCTGCCCCATGGGGTTACTTGCTTGTACATAGAAAAATCTTCAAAATTCTCTAAAAATAAACCAGAAGACCTAGAGCTTAGATATTTGACATGTAGCATTGCCTAATGGACCTCTACAAAATTTGTTCAAATCATGACCCCCCGAGGTCAAAATTGACACCGCCCCAGGGGTCACTTGATTGGTGGGAGATATACAGTTTCCATAAAAAACAAATTCTAGTTCCTAAATTGAATATCAAAAGTGAGTTCCAAAGTTTAGATCCGGAATATGTCAAAGATATTCTTTAATATGCAAGTCTGCTTTGAATGTCAAGGCCATACCTGTTGTCAGAGAGGCTTTTTTCGGCTCAATTCTACATTTTGTTATAAAAGGATGGCTAAAATGAAATACTTATTAGAAATTTTGACTGCTTCATTCCTGTTAAAGACAAAAAAATGACATATTTCTTGAAACAGTCATGGGTTGCAAATAGGATATTAGGTTACTGTCTTCTTAACTTAAATTTATACAGCAAGTTGGAGAAAGGTTTATCCACCCTAGGCTCTGCCAAGGGGAGTCAAATTTTCAGAGATGGGCTTTTTATTTTGCAACCAATAAAACCTGTTAAGAGCAAAATATTTGATAAAATAGCTTTTCGATACAAAAATAATCTATTCACATTTTACTGATTTGTAAATTCCGCCGCCGATGGCTCACTTCAGTGAAACACAATAATGAATTGCTTATATATTGCAATAAAAACATTAATCCTTCCTTACAATTTGACTTCTGTGTAATATAAACCATAGTTGCTAACTGGCATTCATGTACAAAACAAGTGATGCCATTTCAACTTGCACAAAATTGAAATCAAATGTCTGCAGTCTCTACTTTAATCTGCTCCATTTCTGGTATGAAAATAACAATTCAGTGAAAGTCTTTCCACAAAGAATGGTTAACATCAATTGAACAGTTATGATAAATGCCTGCTAAAAAGATGTAAGAAGTGCAAACTTTGCCAAAGCAAAGGTCAGTTGACTCAGACTTAAAAACTTTGTAATGTTCCATACTGAGGTAGAATAAAATAGAATTGAATAAATGCTTTATTTTATGGTGGCAGTCATAATGAGAGGGCATGATGAATTGTATGAATTATTACATACTCATTTCTATTCCCCGTTAAGTTACACTGGTACCGGAAACGTCAATATTTTTCCATACAATGACGCCTGAATTTCATATCGGGTGTGTGACGTAATTCAGTGTGTGTTGTTGCACTATTTTTTCTATTTGGTTCAGTATTGTCAATCCTATTCAGGCTGTTGAACATATTTATGATATTTACATAATATTTATACGTGTAGATGCATATGTAATAAAAAGGTTATTATCTTTGCCTCGGGAAATATGCACTCGTTCTTCAGCGGAAGAATATTGCGCTCCTGAAGTTGCGCAATATTTCCGCTGAAGAACTCGTGCATATTTCCCGATACAAAGCTAATAACCTATAAATATCAGCACATCTGCTAAAATCTTGAGGGACTGCTAGGGCTAAAAATAGAAAAAAAACTTTGAAGGACTTCTTCTCATGAACTGTTTGAGAGATATTCATCAGCCTTGGTCTATAGAATCATTATAAGGTTCTCTCTGTAGCATCATTGTAACGTCTTCTCTCAGATTTGTTCAAAAGTGAGCAGTTGGCTCCCTTATAGGGCTGATGGAGCTAATGATAGAAAAAAAAACCTTTAACATCTTCTCATGAATTGTATAAAGATCTTCATCAGTCTTGGCCTGTAGCATCATTGTAATATCCTTTCCCAAATTCATTGAGATAGGAAAGGGTTGGGGGCCCTTGTACCTTTAAGGAGCTGTCAGTGCTAAAAAACAAAAGAAAAAATATTGATCAAATTCTTCTTATGAACTGCTTGGTGGATCATTAAAAGGTTCTCTCTTGCATTTATTCCAGTGGGTGCCCTGTGTCCATTTTAGGTGCAACCAGAGTTAAAAATAGAAAAACATAAGAAGACATTTTTCTCATGGCCTGCAGAATGGATTTTCATCAAACTACTTCAGTACCATCATTGTAATATCCTCTGTTAAGGTATTGGACCCCTAATAGTAATGTTTAAAAAATGGCATTTGCTTGGTATATTCTTAAAAGTTGACCATGTTTCGAACTGTGTTGCAAATTTTAAACAACTTTTACCTTGCTGTTTTTTTTTGTAAATTTTGTATAATTTATGGAATTTCCCCAAGCTCAAGTAGAGACAAATTTCAATGTGATGGCCACTATCTAAAACGTTTGCAGAGAATTCATTACAGCATTAATTTTGATAGAAGAAACATCAGACTATTGTTAAACAATTATAAAACACAAAATAAAACTGTAAATATCTTTTTTTTTCTAGGGTGCATCAAGTAAACAGATTTAATTAGACAGAATTCTAACTCCAACATTGAAAAATTAAGGTCGAGTCCTGTGGGTCTGTTTTGAATTTTGCTCACTTCATTCAAAAATGACCTTGGGGCAGAAGTAAAACCTACCTGCATTTCTTCCACAATATGTAATCTAAAGAATGAAGGCAAAATAGAGAACTTTTACCGCATGTAACTCAGTATTTTTAAAGATATCTAACTCTAACTCTCCTGATTCAGAGGTAAATTCACTTTGAACAGCAAGAAATCGCTTATAAAATGAAAATTTTCCACTTTTGTACAATACAGCCATAATAAGTCTTGAAAGAAGTAAAAACTTACTAGAAAAAAGGAATATATGGAACAAAAAAATTTGGTCCCAGTGGGGCTTGAACTTACGCCCCCTTGAAAACTGCAGTCAAAGTAAGTTTATGGTAGGAATTGAATACTCTTCAAAAAGGAGGTACTCTATAAGGACGGATTACACCAAACCGGAAGTGACTACTCAGTGTTACATGTGAAGTAGTCCAAAATGTAGTTCCATGCTATAGATGAAATCTGGTATAATGAGTGACATGAGGTGACAGTTAAATTTTTGGCTTATGTTTATTGCTTATAGTATTGAGAATAGATCTAGACCATTTTCATTGTAAATTTCTTGGAATAAGTTTTATTCTTTGCGAAAAATGTCTACCTACGCGTAACTGCTAAACGGCTGTTTTCATGGGGGCATTTTTAGAGGGTGATGTTTCTCAGAACAGATTATTTTTCTTATATTCAACATAACATGTCAATATTTTTCTATTTTTGATAAGAAGACATGTTATACTAAATGACCATATATGGTTTTCATATCATTGAAATGCTCTAAAGTGCTGAAAATGAGGTCTGAATGTTTTGTTATTAATATGAAATAAATAAGGAATTGAATTGGTAGAATGTAACCATAACGGGTCCAATACCTTAAAGGCATACAGACACTAAATAGCCTGAGCACCTGTGAAAAAATGGTAGTCGCATAATGGCGGATTCTGAACCGTTCCTTATTCCCTTAACCTTCTTCCCAGGAATTCTTTTTTTAACATATTCCTTTTACCTGTTGCGGCTAACTTTCAAGGCGCTGAATGATTTGCGATAGAATTTTCGTACATGTCGACATTGCTGGAAAAAGTCATTTTGCACATGCAGCCTGTGCCTCAAATGGAGTTAATCGAATTTGACAAATCAACGCCCCAGAATAAGAAGGGCATAAGTGTTACTTACGCCCTTTTATGAATCATACATTTTTTGAAGGCATAATTCTGTAAAAAAAAATTTTTGTCACAAACTGCTGTGTTGACCATAATTCACCAATAATAAAAGGGCATAAGTGAAAAGTTTTCAGAATCCCAGTAATAGAAGGGCGTATCTGCACTTAATTGTTGTACCAGAAAAGACCACTTACGCCCTTAGAATTAGAAGGGCGTATCTGTCATAGACGTTTTTTTTTCATTTTGCCGAAAACTATGATTTTCCACTTACGCCCTTCTAATTCTGAGGCTTCGAAATCTTTACACCAGTAACATCGCAGTTGCGTCAAAAATGTAGTTGTGTTATGCTTCTAATGCAGTCCAATGCGATTTTTAAAATATAAGACCCGTTAGGGTGGTAACTTTTCAGTGACGCCGAGTATATTTGACAAAAATGAAGCCCAAACTGTACAAACTTCAGCTCCTTCTGCATGCAGTGTTGTAATCAACATCACACTGTGATGTAAAATATATGTTCCACGGGGCCTCAAATGGGGTACCCAAAAAGAAGTTATTTTCCTCATGAGGTAAACCAGTAGCCACACAAATATTTTGACAATGTTTTGCTGTTATTTTGATATCTAGTCCAACTAATTTGACGCGATCCTAGGAAATATTGAGATATTTTTTTCATATGGGCAATATCCCCACTTGCGTCAAACACTCGAAAGACCAAAATAGTCGAAGCAACTTCCAATGAAATTTTCATCGCTGCTGACACTTTACATGCTATAGGTTTAAATGTCGATTATTTCACTAATTGGCCATAAATTAAAATAAAATTTACATGTTTCAAACGGGGATTCAATTCCTCATTAATCTGTGTACAAATTATCAAATAATATTCAAAATTACGAATTTTCTGGTGTTTTAAACTTTTGTATGTACTGTACACGATCAACGTTTACCGTGTGTTTACACGCAATATAAAACCAATAACTTTACATGACTGTGTACTGTGATTTAACTTTTACTGACTTTGGTCTTGATGTGGACTACTTTTTGGGTTCAAAGAGTTATTTTGGTCCTTCAAAGTTTTGACTTTAGATTGCTTGTCACAAATATAAAACAATCTGAACATCAAATTATTTTGACTATTTGATGTCGAAATAAGTAATTAAACTATTAAATAAACTAAATTACACATTTCTTTGTCCTTAATCTCTTTAAAAATGCACATGAAAGATAACCCTACTTTCAATAGCAGCTACGAAAGCAACAAGAGGCTAACTACAGAAAATTTAAATTTCGTTTAATTCGAATTCTTGATAGTTCATACAGATATAGAATAAAATTAGTGCAATATTTGACAGCCTTGTATTTTATGTAACTATTACCATGAAGTTAAAAAGTAGCCGCATTAATTCAGCAAGACAATTAATAATGTAGTTTAATTAGATTCTTCCCCCTTGATACATTGAAAAAAAAAACCCCAACAGTGTAAACTGCTGTGCAAAGTGCTATGCGATCTTCATGCCCCTGTTAAGACGGCAAGATGTTTTGGGTAAAACACAGTGTTGAGGTATTATTCATAAAAACTAACATTATACAGCCTTGTAAAACAGTGGGTTTAGTTTGTAGATTTAAGAATAAACATCCAAAAGATCACATATGAAACAACGTGTGAATAACGCAAAAAAAAGTGTTACTGCATTGTCTGGAAACTGGTTCCTGTGGCAGATACTGAGGACAAACCAGTACAGATTTGTGTACCAGTAAGCTGGTAATTTGCTCTTAATTGAACAGTAAAGAAGGCACAGAGTGTTAGCAGACAGACTAGGGTAGTTCTGGCTATATAACTAACTGGCGCTGTTTTTTTATTTTTCTGATGTCGCGTCCAATTTTAAAAATTTGAATCCTTTAAAGTATATGTAGTCATTTATAAAATTGTCTTGGGGACAAATGCGACTGACAGACCTCTACAGACAAGTACAGCCAATACAAACCACAAATTTATCAAAGATATATACTAGTATGAGCTGCGTCATGAGAAAACCAACTTAGTGCATTGCAGATGCCAGGCTGGCTGGATCCATGCTGTACGCTTTCAAACCATAATAGCTATAAAGAAAAGACCGTTTAGCAAAACAGCATGGATCCTGACCAGACTGCAAGGATGGGCAGGCTGGTCTTGATTCAAGCTGGTCGCACTATGTTGGTTTTGCTCATGTCCGGCTGATGTAAAATTTGCATGAAAAATTGCAGTTACATGTGTTATATTAATATATTTTGTATTTATAACTAGCATTTTGTACCTTATTAGGTGTTAAATTTGAAATGGCAGATATCATGCTGCTGTGAGAAACAAAGAAAATCCTGTTGTTGTGTGCCAAGGATTGTCATGGAAAAAGGATATGGAAAATAACCGGGATGAGGATGGGGTATTTACCTTAATGAGATAAAATTGCTGAATCAACTTATTTAGTTGTTTTTACTTTGTACACTATCATAGCCAGCTTTGAGTTTTGAACATCATATACAAAATTTAATTCTAAATAGAAGGCATATTTTTAGTTAATTCTTTCAGTGTGTGTCTAAAACCTAGGAGATTATATTTCATATATATGGACTTGAACTTTTTTAAATAGAGAATGATTGAAGGGCAGGTAACTCAAATTCAAATTATCTTACAAAAATTTCAATATGGTATTTGTGTACCTGTTTATTGTGATTATTTTGGAAAAATGTGTCTATTTATAGTGAAGCTGCAGGAAAGCAAGCTGGAAAGTTATATACCCAGAATTCCAAGAGAAAAGTGGCCTGTACGTCTGTGAAGGGTATTGTTTATGAGATTAGGGAGTTGCTCAACAGATTAATTGGTTAATGTAAGAAATCAGTATTAAAATAATGGGCGAACAATATCAAAATAATTTCACAGCAGTGTCTTTAGTGAACTACCAAATTCAATCCACTAAATAATGGCAGATGCCAATCTAGATTTCTCTCTATGGCTATTTGAAAACAGAAAAATACCACAGGCTCGAATTCAAATTTCTACTTCCCTTCAAATCATTTTGTTTTATTTAAAATGATAGGGCAAGTTTTCCGTTTCTGAAAAAAAATCTTTTCTTCTAAAACTGTGGTTTGATAGTACAATAATATTTACAACAGAAAGTTTTATGCCCCAGGTGGGCATATCAAAATCGCGCTGTCTGTCCATCTATGTGTCCGTGTAACTTCTTACCTATGTTTTGAACTCCTGTTTATCCATTAAGGGGATTGTTGAAATACTCGGCATAAATATCACCATATATAGCAACATG
Source organism: Mercenaria mercenaria (assembly GCF_021730395.1). Lineage (NCBI taxonomy): Eukaryota > Metazoa > Mollusca > Bivalvia > Venerida > Veneridae > Mercenaria > Mercenaria mercenaria. The sequence goes on along the minus strand of NC_069375.1, from coordinate 2,502,448 downwards.
TCATGCGCTAGACACAGACCCCAGCTCCAAGTCAAGGTCACAATTAGAGGTCAAAGGTTATCGGGTCTGTTTTGTGTCCCCCCGGTCTATAGCTCTGCCATCCATGAAGGGATTTGAAATAACTTGGCTCAATTATTACCTTTTTACCACAATAGACGACGTGTCATATACAAGACCCAGATGTCCAAGGTCAAAGGTCATACTTAGATGTCAAAGGTTAAACAGGGTCCCCTTTGTTCCGGGTCCATAACTGCGCCATCCATGAAGGGATTTTGAAATAACTTGCATAAAGTTTTTACCTTTTTACCATAAAAGAGACGAGAATCATGTGCGAGAAACCAGACTCCAAGGTCAAGCTCACACTTTAATGTCCAAAGGTTAAACAGGGTCTGTTTTATGTCTGTCCATAAACTCTGCCATCCCCAAGAAGAATTTTGGAAAGAACGTGGGCATAAATTTTTACCTTTTTACCAGAAAGAGATGGACGTGTCATATGGCAAACACAACTTCCAAGGTCAAGGTCATACTTAGACGTCAAAGGTATAATTTATTTTAACAAGCGTCCATTTTTGTGTCTGGGTCCATAACTGCGCCATCCAAGAAGGATATTTTGAAAATAACATGGCATCAATTTTAACCTTTTAACCATAATGAACGGACTTTCATGTGCGCGACCAGACTCCAAGTCCAAGGTCATACTAGATGTCAAATGTTGATGAAGTCATTGTTTGTGCCGGTCTAAAAGTCCTGCTACAGATGAAGGGGGGGACAAATTTTTTTTTTTTTTATTTTTTTTAAACTATTCATATTGTATAAATGTTCCTAAATTAAAAGACATGGTCAGATTGTATCTTGTTAAAGATATTATCTTGTTGTTATGTAAGCAGAATGTCCAGTATCCACAAATTGATATTGGATTGAAAGTAGCGCGATATGCAATGGTAAACATTAGTCAGTTACTTCGCCCATAAAATGTCGCAAGAGTAGATTGCCATCCACTTTTTATAACGTTGACTATCTTTGTAATTTTCAAAAATGCACTATCAATACTAAAAATTCATTTGATTGGAAACTGATTAAGGACAGGTTTTCTTTATGCCCTACGTTAAATTTAGGTTTGTAAATCATCATTGTATTTAGAAAACTAACTCGTAAAAAGGCAAATTATTTTGATGAACCCAACCTATACATAAAAAGCTTATATTTATTTTGATAAACGCAACATCGTGGATGAAGGTTATCATGGAAGAAGTCAGAGGAATCCAACTGAAAGGGACCAATGTACTCTTTGGTTCTCCTTGCACTTTATCATAAAAACTTCTCAGAGGTGAAGTAACAAGCAACTGTTATTCCACATACACATTACAACACATCTGTTTTGCTTTTCCCCAAAGTTGTTCACCATTGTTGAATTGAATTTTACACCATGTTTCATTATCTGAAATTATTTAGTGACAAGGCTATTAATAAAAACCCTGAACCCTGCTTAAATTCTAGTAATGACTTGTCCAGGCTTTGAATTTGGACAGTACAGATTAGCTGTTAGAAGGGATTTCTTACCAAAAAAAAGAAACTCACTGAATAGCAAACATGCTCAAACCCTAGGTTCCTATTACTCAAAGTCAAGTCACAGTTGAGTCAAAGGTCAGAATCTTGGCCGGGCCCATAACTTTGACATGCATTGATGAATCTTAATAAATATCTTGGCATGAATGTATTAACTCAAGAGAAGACTCTATCTAAAGGTCAAGGTCACAGGGGTCAAAGGGCGCGCATGTTGATCTTTGGGCCATCTAGTTTCTTCTGGTGAACAAATTTGGCAGTATATTGAATTCAAATACTGAAATACTTTTAGTTTGCATGGCAGGACCAGTGACATGTTAAGTCTAAGAATGGTTTTTAGTTTGATCATATTTAGTTTTGCATTACTGGCTGTATTAATAACCTTGCATAAAATTTCTTCTCTATTTTAAGATACAGGTCATGAATGTTAGGTTGTATTATTAAATTGCTCATAACTTCATTTAGTTACATCTAGTAGTCTACATATTAATCTGGAACAGTTAGAAAAAAAAAATTTTCTTCTTTTGTATGTAAATAGCCAGTGGAGGCAGAATGGCTACACAACAGGACATTCAGATGAGAAGGCCCTGTAATCTACAAGCTGTACTATGAGGGAACATTATTGGATTTTTTCATTTCATGCAAGATGATAGAAAACATTTTACAAGTAAATAACCATTTGTATTTAGAAAAGTTATAGTTTGGCATTAAAATCTCCCGCATGTTGATGTTACACACACCTTAACGTACACAAATAAACTAAACAAACCTAGTCCTAACCTTTAGTCATTAAATAGTACACTCAGTATGAAATTCAGGTTAAAGTTTTGGTGCCGTATATTTCTAAATGGATTTCCAACTTAAAACAGTATTTGTACGCAAATTCTCCCACATCATATGACACAAGGTACATATCTCGGCACCAATTTTTTCGATGACTTATGCCCACCCTTTTACATCGCAAATAAAGTTGATGTGAATGCATTTTCACTTAAATCTCAGTTTACGCAGAAAGGATTTGACTCACACTTAAGATTATTGTATCAGCAATCATCACACAATTAGCATGACACAAGCGCCATAAACTCTGCACGAAAATCATAAATTAACCCCTATTTAGCACCTTCTGATGTTTTGGGAAAAATTGATGAGTTATTGTCATCACATTAGTTTTGGCATCGACGTCAGCGTGCCTGTTAAGTTTTATGTTTAGGTCAGCTTTTTCTCTGTCAACTGTCAAAGGTATTGTTGAAACTTGCAGCATCTTGTCACCATCATACCTGACCCTTGGCACAGCAAGAACATAACCTCCTAGTCAGCTTTTGCAAGAATTATGGCTCTTTTGGGGACTTAGAAAATCTATGGTGCTTGGTGAAGTTTGTGTTTAGGTCAGCTATTTGCTTCTAAACTGTCAAAAGCTATGCTTTGAAATTGGCAACACTTATTCACCATCAAAAGCAGACCCTGTACAGCAATAAACATAAACTCCAGCTAGCTTTTTGCAAGAATTATGGCTCCCTTTTGGACTTAGAAAAACAGATTTCTTGTGATGTTTTGTGTTAGTCAGCTTTTCCTCCATAAACTGTCAAAGCTATTGTATTTAAATTGGCAACACTTATTCGCCATCAAAAGGCTGACCCTGTACAGCAATCACATAACTCCAGCCTGGCTTTTTGTAAGAATATGCACCTTTTTGGACTTAAATATATCAGATTTATTATAAAGTATTTATGTTTAGGTAAACTTTTCTCCTAAACTATCAAAGCTATTTCTTTGAAACTTGTACAGTTGTTCACAACACATCCATAAAAGCAGACTCTGTACAGCAAGAAACATAAGTTCTCAATCCTACCTATTTCAAGAATTGTGGCGCCTTTTAGGACTTAGAAAATCATGAGTAGGATACTATTTCTATTATACAAGAGACAAAAAAATCCGATAGCGCTGCACCCACCTGCAAGGCGTAGCTCCTTGTTTACTTAGGCTTTATCCTGGTAGCTAAATGGAATTGATTTAAACTTAAAGTAGTCCGTTCCACACAACTTGGCACAAGGCAGTCACTCTGAATCAGTATTTGCGGTGAATTATGGCCCCCGTTTTTGCTAAGGAATTATAGTTTAATTTTGATGTATTTTTCACACACGTCCCTAATATATTTAATCAATGGTTTTGATACACTTTATCTCTCTTATTACTTTTAATACTTTAAACACAGACTCAAACTAATGGTCCATATCTTCATTCACATTATAACGTCAGGCAGCTCCTGCTTCTTCAATACGCCCAGTTTTTCACTATCTAGCATTGAAATAGTCGAGCATCTGTCTCCGGTGACAGCTCTTGTTAAGCAAGTCAGCAAGCCATGATTGTGTCTTAGCATACCTTACATATAATACCATATGCTTGAGTCTGATTTGGACCTCTGTGGCTAAGTGGTTAAGGTAAGTGACTTAGAATTACTTGCACTGGACCTCTGTTAGGTCTAGCTCTGCTGCGGTCATTATACGAGAAAGTCATGCTGCTGACTTGCATAAGGTCTGGTTCTGTTCAGATCCCTGCCCATGTCTGAAATAATTATCACAAAAGCAGCTTGGATCTTCTTCCACAAAGCTAGAATGTTGCTGTGTGACTTTATACTAAACAATCTTTCATTATTTTTGAAAGGTTTATACTGGGTAGTGAACAATATGGTGTACAGAAGTTTGGATTGTTTTGGCTGGATAGTTTGTACAGTATGGTGAAACTAGAGGATGAAAGCTCACATACAAGTATGTTTATAATTGTAATCAGTAATTTGTAATCTAAATATTCAGTAATTTGTAATCAGTAATTTGTAATCTGTAAATTTTATTCAGTAATTTGTAATCTGTAAATTTTGTTCAATAATTTGTAATCAGTAATTTGTAATCTGTAAATTTTATTCAGTAATATGTAATTGGTAAATTGTAATCAGTAATTTGTAATCTGTAAATTTTATTCAGTAATTTGTAATTGGTAAATTGTAATCAGTAATTTGTAATCTGCAATGCCTTACTTACTAGCATGAAATAATGCCCAGAGGTTAAATTAGGTTGTCCACCACTTTTAATGCTGAAGTTGGAAAAAAAATCACCAGATGACAATGTTACAATGAATTGAAAAAACAAAAACATTGAAACCAAAGAGAAAATCTAGTTTAATTATAAATAAAATTTAGGTTACGTCCCTAACAAGGATGATATAACTTTCAGTAACTTGAGATACATGTACATTACTAGAGCTGGTTTAGTAATAAAGTTGAATTTCCACATCAGTTCCCATTATTGTACATCAAAACACAAACCATTGAAGTAACGGGTTAAAATTTTGTAAAAAAAACCAAATTTTTCAGTTTTTGACAGTTCAAAGCCAAACGTTTTAATGTAACGAAATTACTTTCCACAAAACCTTGTTCATTTTTTTGGGACCCCTGACAACAAATTTGTAAGGGGGTATACGGTTTTTCGGGTTTCGGTCTGCGTTCGTCTTTTTTTCCCCCTAAGACACAATTTTGGTGCCACCCATCCTCCCATCCCCTTACCCCTTTAAATTTAAACTTCACACAAGTGATCAGTAAAAAACATATTTGTGCATGGGGCATGTTAGGTTCTTTCAAAAAAAAAAATTGCGATTTACGGGTTTTTGGGTTTTTTGTTACTCCCCCAATATACATAGCCCACAATCTTGTTTTAACCAAACCTCCTAAATCCCCTTGACAAAATTTTAAAAAAACTTCACACAAGTGATCATAAAACAGTAGTTTTGCTTTTGGCAGGTTAGGTTCTTTCAAAAAAAATTTTTTTGGCCGAGTTACAGGCTTTTTTTTTGTTACTAAAACATAAAACTAGACACAACTTTTTGCACCCCAAACTCTCCTCACCCCTTTTGGGAAAAAATTTAAAAATAAAACCCTTCACACAAGTGACCCAGTAAAAAAAGTAAAATTTTTATGCAGGGGCCCGTTATGTTTTTTTAAGATAAATATTCTGCATATTTTAGGGGACTTTTTTTTTTTTTTTAACTATACTGTATACATACAGCCCAAATTTTACATACAGTCCAAAAAATTTAAAGCAACTTTTTGTGCGTCAAATTGAAAATGTACGGGGCATTCCCTGGGGGGGGAAACATTCACCCCCCTTTAGTGATAGCTTTATTTTTTTAGTAACATACCCCAAAACGGTTCCAAAACAAAAGGCATGTTAAATTTTAAAAAAGTTCCCGAAACAAAAAAGCAAAATTTTGAAATTTTTAGAACAAAAGCGGGTTTAAATTATAACTTCAAAATACTTTTAAAAGGGAAGCCCAACAAAAACCCAGTATTTTGAACAGAATGAAAAAAACCCCCTTTAATCTTTTCCGGGTACCCAAGCCCTCATTTTCCCAAGTTGGGAATTTGGACAGTTTTTTGTGCAAGAAAATCCCTTGGGTCAACTTTTTATATTGGTCAGTGCATCTGAACGTGTCTAGCACCACAGTCCTTTAGTTAAGAAAATTCTCACCTTTCTGCTACAAATAGACTAGGGGCCTTTCTCAAAACCCCATAAAGGTAATGTATTATGTCTCCCCACCCCCCCACACAAAAACCCACCCCTCCCCCTGGGGGAACATTTTTTTTTTTGGGCCCGTCCCCTCCAACGCCCACTTCTTTCCGATCAAAACTGGAGAAAACCCTTTTATCTTGAACCTTCAAACTTCATAGGGTAGTAGGGCTGCTGGGGGAAAAAGACCCCTATTGTTTTTTGGGGCACCTCCGTCAAAGGTTTAAGGTCCAGAGGGGCCCGAACATTGAAAAAACCCTTTTGAAACAAAACAAAAGAACCACTTGACCCAGAATTTGGAACCCTTTATACGAAGGGGGTTGGTCCAAGGGGGTAGATGACCCCTAGGATTTTGGGGCACCCGTCAAAGGTTTAAGGTCAAAATGGGGCCGAAAAAATTAAAACCAAATTTTCCCAAACAATAACTTGAAATAAAATTAAATTTACCAAATTTTTTGAAAAATTCAAGGGGGGATTGGTCCTGCAGAGTTTTAATGGGGCCCCCTAATTATTTTTGGGGGGCCACCGTTAAAGGTCCCAAAGGGCACAAAGGGGGCCCGAACCCTTGAAAACCATTTCCCGTCAGTAACCCCGAGAACCACTTTACCCAAATGTTTTAAAATTCCTAGGATGATTGGTCATGCAAAAGTAGATGACCCCATCCCATTATGGGGTCATTCCCGTTTTAAGGGCCCAAAGGGCACAGGGCCTGAACAATTTTTTTTTTAAAATGGGCCCCCCATTTAGTCCCCAAATATGCATTAAAGGGATGAAACCAGTGTCCCAAATTTCACAAAAAGGGTTTTTTACTTAAAAGACATAAACATTTTAATAAGGGGGTGTTAATAGCATGGAAAAAATTTTCCTCTGGTTTTTTATTTTCAGATTTCACCCCAACAGAAAAGAATACCCGGTTTTTTGACTTAGTTTAAAAATCACATAAAAGTGTTTAAAAGTTTTTTTTTTTTTAATTTTAAAATTTTAAAAAATATTACACCTAGAGTGGTGGACAGGACATGGGGGGCACAGATGGAGTTTTTCCTTATGTTCCAGAAAAGAAATTTTCCGAATTATAAATACCCAATTATGTCCTTTGTTTATCCTACATAATATTTTTTTATCCCCCGAAGAAGTCAGAGTGATATAGTTTTGGCATTGTCCGTCTTTACGTCCGTTTGGAGCCATATCTAAGAAGTGGTTGGGAATATTTAAATAAAACTTCATATACATGTTTACCACTACGAAGTTATGCAGTCCGTTAAGTTTCAGTCAGAATGCCGAAGTAACACCAGAGTAATTGGCCTTAGAAGTTTCTAGTGTTAACTATAAGGGTACTGTAAATATGGCAATTTTTGCTTCATAACTTGTGATATATTTGACATAGAACTATGAAACTTAAATTGAATGTAGATCACCATAATATGGTTGTGAATACACAATTTCGTCTGGATTTCTTTTATAAATTCAGAGTTATTGCCCTTTAATTGTTCATTACCATTTCATAACCAGGTACCCTATCGGTAAAGTAATAGAACCCGGTACTCCGTTAGTACCACAATTAAACCAGGTACCCCAACGGTACCATAATAACACCAGGTACCCCACTGGTACCAATATAGAACCACTGGCACAACGTTGTGTAATTTCTATTCTAACATGGCTCGAATTGATTTCCAGTTAAACAAAGAAGAAAATCAAACGCTGTATATCCTGTGATAAACAACGGTTGACGCGTGGACCGGTAAGGCCAGAGTTTTTTTATTTTTCGTTTTACGGGAGCGCCGGTCCTAAATATTGCAAAAGTGGAATAAAATTAAAATTCATTTTCCCGAGTTTTATTTTATTTTTTCCGCCGGTCGGTTGTTTACAGCCCCAAAGAAAATAAAATTAGTGTATTTTCACCTGGACGTAATTTCACAGGAAGGGAGTTTAACGCGTGCAAAATATCGTGTTTTGCCGTACATCTATCAGCATTAACAGGGTGTAAAATTCCACTCGCCTGCTCGCATTGGCGGGTTAAGTCTGAGTAGAACGAGTGGACCTCGCTGTGTACTCGACCGATCGGGCGAGTGGTTTTTTTTTTACGTCCTTACTTTACCAAAATTCAGAAATTACATCTACAAAACGTCAACAAACTTTGAGATGGTTCAGTCGCTACCTGGATTGACTGGAATTTACCCGCGAATCGTAAAGATATCAGAACGTCATGCCGGTAATTTTCCATTCCACAAGCACTGGTGACCTATCGTAACACCTAATTTACATCGACACGTACACAAAAACCGTGCGTAGTGCATTCATTTTATAATATTTTCGCTTCAAGTTTTCAACACCCCTTGAGAAATAATACTTTTTGAACTCTATAATGATTTTAATAAGATATCGACAGAAATGTAGGCAAAATTCTATAAAAACGGTCGAATGTTCATATAATCATTTGTAAAAATTCAAACAGCGCGATCTTAGTTACTTATTTCTTTCTAAAAGTAAATAAATGATGAATACTATGGGCATAAAATTCAGACTTTTGACCAGAAAGTACAAAAAAACGGAATAAAAAAATCTTAAATAATGAAAAAGCGGCTGCGATTACAATACATGGAGTAAGACGATTTTTGGCTAGTGCGGCAGAATAGGTTACGTGACCTCGTGAACGTAAGTAGAAATGCGATTTTAAAATAAAGCAATGTGATGTCACTGCGGTTTTTAATAAGTTTTAAATGAATCTTTGTACATGTATTTTTTGACTAACAATTTAAAAGTTTTTCTTGTCAAACAATAATGTAAATTCCTTGAGCGCAAATAGGTCACAGAGGTAGGATATCCACTATAGTAACCATCGTTTGAGACATTTACCTTTTATACGGGATATAGCACATTCGCTTTTGATAACAAATTTAAGAAGAAATTTTTTATTGATTTCTATTTCTCAGCAATTTTAAGAACCGATGCGGTACGATCATACAGTGATATGTCACATGGCGCGAAAACATGACGTAATGCCATGACAATCTCGAGCAAAAATACCGCTTTGATCTCCGCTTCAGATGTCAAGATACTGACACACTTCTTTTAGCTCTTAGAGGGGGTGTAAATTGATCATGAAAACAAGGTCAACATTACTTATAGACAGTTGGCTAACTGGGAAAAGAGGCCTGGTTAACAAATCCGTAGGCATTTTTTAGTACAATATGGTATCATACCTTAAAACGTTCGTTATTCTGTCTTCTATTCAACCAGGGTGGATACCAGGCTCAAAAAATCCATTTTTATTTTTTTGTGAGGCCCCAAAGGGAGACAGTTAGTTTTTTCTCAATTTTAAGGGAAATTAAAGAAAATTTTCATTATTTGATGAAATGTGTATCTGTTTTAGATTACATGTATTGTAATATGAATAAATATGTTCATCACACTAATTATTTTAGAATTTGAGGCCCATTACAGGGTTTTTTAAAAAAAATATTTTGAAATTTTTGATAGGTATCGCATAATTTAGAAGTATATTGATTTTACTCTATTTATGAAATCTCTACGATAGTAAGGTTGAGTATTCAAGGTTCAGGTGTGTAACAGGCATTCTAATTCACAAAATAATAAAAAAGGCATCATTATGGGGTCATGTTATAGTAGAATAATTGATAAGCAAATTTTAAAGTTTGTTGAAAAAGTTTGGTAAATTGCCCTCTTCTTTCATTATGTTGTAAACCATAAAATTTACCAGAACATTTTCTTGACAGCAATTTAATATTTGTTCTTAGGTAAGTTATTTTACACCCCCCACAATAGAATGGAAATACTTACATAGCTGGGTGTTTATTCTTACAAAAGATACATATCTACAGTGGTTCCAAACCAGATTGATACACAGAATATTAGCTACAAATATATTATTACACAAGATGAACATTACACCAGATTCTAATTGTTCTTTTTGTAAGACCGATACTGAAACTTTAATCCACCTGTTTTGGGAATGTCCAATAATAGAAAAGTTTATATTAGAAACCAAGAATTATGTTATAACTTTTGATCGAGACTTTCAGATTGATTGCAAAACCTTCATTTTAGGAAATTCTAAAAAGAACTTTGAACATTATAACATTTTTTGCCTGGAAGTAAAAAGATATATTTATATGTGCAAAAGAAAAGGTTGTATTCCATCCCTAAATGGATTGAAGGGAAGTCTAAAGTTAGCCTTGTCAATTGTTAAAGAAACAAAAATATCAGAAGATAAAAAGGAAAATTGGTCTTTGTTAAAAAGAATATGTGAATGAGTTTGTATTTATTTTGTATTTATTATAAGAAGTGTTAGTAAGCTGTACAGAACTTTACTTCTTCTATACCAGTGTACCAGTGGCTTAAGGTCTTAAGTTATACTTGTCTTGCTAGAATGTAATATGACTTTTCATTTGAATGCTTATCTCCTAACATATAAGGTACAATACATCAACATTATATTGCTTGTTTGATACAGATTAACTAGTGTCTTTTATTATGTGTCTTTCATATTTTGTATATATTGCACTCTTTGTACGGTGTGTTCCCGTGGAGTGCCCCGATCCACGCACACCTATGGACGGGGAAAATAAAGATGTATTGAAAAAAAAAAAAAAAAATTTTACACCCCCCCCCCCCCCCCCCCCCCACCCCCCACACACACACCCACCAAAAAAAAAATTGAGGCTCCAAAGGGGGATTTAAATTACTCACATTTCATGATAATTTAGATTGATAAGTTGTTATTAATTAACAGAATCATTGCTGAAATATATTTAGCATATGACGATTTATGATTCACCATTTTATATGTACCGGTATGGTGGTACTCTTATCTCTTTAATAGGATGTAAGTGGAACTTTAACTAATATGCCATAGTATAAATATAGCTCAAAGACCAGATTATTCTTAAATGTGTGCCCTCTTCATATACTAGTAGCAAGCCTACAATTATATTCATAGGCAATGTCACCTATACATGTTTCCTTTTGTAACATTGGAATATACCCCCAAACAACAATCAGATCACTTGATTCAGCTAGCCAGAAAGACAAGTCAAAGACATTCATAACCAATTTGGTATCAGCGGAGCAGTTGTCAAGTATTTAGGTTTCTGCTGCTCAATCTGGAGGTCAACATTTCATGTACCACATGACACCAGTACTGTGTGTGTCCACTTCAGTAAATGTCACAATGACACTGCACAGCTGATAGTTACATTTTATTATTGTAAGTATTTCATTACTGAAAAGGATCACTGATGTTCATGTGAACATGTAGCACCTATTTTCCCAACCAGCTAACGTTTGTGGTAGGTGGTGGTTTATGAAGCAGCCACAAAAGGGCTAGAAAATTCTAATATTTTCAAAAATAATGTAATCATTAGTATTTTGTGTAATTTTGTGCTTGCAGGTTGTAGATATCGGCTCTTCTTTGTCCTCATATACTCACTTCTATTCATGCTATAGGAACAAGAATGTCCAGGACCTGTGAAATCTGTTTGTTTACAATTTTGATAATAGAATAAGTATGTTTATTTTGTTGTTCGTTATTAACGATAGTTATACTTGTAAAAATTTCTGAGAGTAAGCATTTTTATATACAAATGACTCCATGAAATGATTTTCCTGGCACCTTAGTGATGGTCAGGGCTAGATTCCAACCCGAGGGCCCTCCATGTAGTTTCAGCTTAACATTAAAAAAATGTTAATGGTCATTTTTTTTCAGTTCCAGGCTTATTATACTCTAGAAGCCTATTTTGCTCAGGTTAAAAGAACTGAGTACATGTCTTAATAGGTGTTAGGCTTACTTTGTATCTAATTTTACAGAAGCATTTCGTATTGTACATACTTTGCCATTACGTCTTTTATTTACATTGTTATGCAACTCTGAAAAGTTGGAAGGATTAGGAGAAAGGTTTACTTCACTTTCCAAGTTGTGTTTTTGCAACTGACAGTTCCAAATCTGTGATCCACTTTGTTCCTTTGTGTGTCCGTATCTTTCTCCTGGTCTATATATTTTACTTTGTTCATGTATATTAAGTGTAAAGTTAATCATGTACACATCCATACAATCACTGATATGGGGGTTTTGTTTGAGGGGGTAGGTTCTTTCTTCAAACGTAGTTTTTCTTAATGAATATTTGTCCTTGCGTATTTGTTTTGTCTAGCCTTGTGCTTTGAAAATACTCTCAAAAAGTAAAAATGCAACATCCATTCTTTAGGACAGTCTAAGCATGACTTGTGTTACATGAGCATATGGCGCCTGTGTTGTAATTCATTTCCCTACCACCTTAGAAACTCATATTAATTACATTTCGATATACAGAAATTCGATCATCAGTAAGGAATGACATACCAAATATCCCCAAAAGTCTTGATACTGTTAAATGATTAAAATAAATTGACCAAGAGTTTAAGTTTGATAAGTTTGAAGTTTTTACCTTGCAAAACACTTTTATGTGATGTAGATGCGATTATAAACATTTACGTGTAATGTCACACGAGGTTTTCCATATTGAAGTATTATTATTACATCTGGTGACTCCACCATTTCATAACAACTGAATGTCAATTGGTCTTATGGCATACCACTGCTTCAGCAAAATATATTTGAAAAATGCCTGTTCTGGCCATGGATAAAGTCCGATAACGATTTTAATAACAAAAGCTGCCCAAAGCCTTGCGCTCGACTATTCAACAACTTCTAAGTTTAACAAGGACCATGACTGGTCAAGACTTACAAAACCATATATATGTTACTTCCCGAGGTTTGATGACCGGAAGCACTATGTGAAATTTTAATCAAATGCATGTAGTTTCTGAAATACACCTTGTTTTTTATGTACATGCTAAACTTTTACCAAATACACTAGGTTGAAATTAAATCACATTTTGTATTAAACTCAGTCAAGATTATTTTTATTTCAAAAGGTTAGATGACACAAAAGCCTTATGTAAAGTTTTAATCCAAAACATATATTGGTTGCTAAGATATGAACTTACATGCAAAACTTATCCAAGGTGAGGATGTCAACAAAGGTGACACCAACACCAGAGTGAACAGAATAGCTCTCACTATTCTTCAAATGCACTGGAATTTTGAAAAGTTTGGCAATTTATATGTGTATATCAGTGTACATCAAATATTTACACACTGTGTTTTTCAAAAAAAATGAAATATTTGCCAGAAAGTGATATTGCGTGTTTACTTTTTTGAGTGTATATATCGGTTCAGTATTCCATATTTGGGCAATTTGACAATATGTGTCTCAAAAGTTAGTACAAATAAACAGATATTTTACGCACTCTTATTGTAGTAACAATTAAATGAAAATAAGGAAATGAAATGCAGCGAAGTAACATGTATATGTATTGGCTCTACAATTTCTTGAAATTCTCAGAGTTACTTATTCTATATGTATCAAAGTGTTTTGCGAAACTCTCAGTTTTAGTGTTCTAAGACCTCAATAGTAAGTGATGCTGCAGTAATAAAAACAATAAAATTACTTTACACAATAGGTTTTAGTACAGTTAATGTTTTAAGACTGCGCGAGTATATCCACACACTTAACTGAATGTTACGTTGATGGCAAAAATGATATGCAACATGTCCAGTTAAAATTGTTCATTTTGAGTGTAACTCCTTTTGGGGCCTCTTGAATTATATATGAAGTTTCAAAGAAAATGTTATATGCACTTGATACTATAGAGAATAAACATTCATTTCTTAATTACATTTTAATACCAATGTACCATAAATTTTAACATATTGGATACGTCTCATCATCATGTAAATGCCGTCTTGACGGAGAACCCCCAATTTAGGGCCTCTTAGACTTTAATTTCACTTGAAAATTACATTTATACCTCAAATTATATTATATAATTGAATCTTTCCACTCTATTATATATCTAAGTCAGATTTACCTTAACCTGTAATTTAAACAACATTTTACTTTCATTATTATTTCTTATCACATGCACCCCTTTTGGGGCCTCATGAAAACTTGAATAGGGATATTTGAGCCTGGTATCCACCCTGGCTGAATTCCATGTACCCTAACGAACATTTTGATGTATGATACCATATTGTACTAAAAAATGCCTACGGATTTTTTTCTCCGGGCTTTCGCCAACTGTCTATTAGTTTATCACTGAATAATTACCGATAATCTTTAACGTTTTTTTTTTCTCTCTTTCTACACGGGTGGATGGACGATGATTATGTCCAAATATTTTTAGACACTTTTCAAAATATATATTTTTCGGGAAATAATACTATTGTACATAATATTCCTTTCATAAAAGTGACAGTATTAAAAGTATTAAATTGTCTAAAGATTGTCTTACTCACATTTTGTTTTCAATAGATTCAACTTAAAGTTTGCCATAGAAAGGCAATACAATATCAAAGGTGCTTTGACATTAAATTTTATTCAAAACATTTAATAGTTGTTTGCAGAACAAATAAATGTTTATAACAGCAGATTTTTTTTACATTTTTATTTCAATGGTGACCCCTCACACTTTACACAGGCTTGGGACTGTCTGGCATAAAGCAGCTGGTAGTGTTGGCAAAATCTCAGACAGATGGTCCATTTCTTTTGTAACTTCAATAGAATTCATAAGTGTATAAAGAATACTTTTTATTGGAGACAATATTTTGACAAAAAGTGATGCAACTTCAGTACTTGAACTTAGTGTAGTATAAAAAGGTGCAAATTACAGAAGCAACTTCAGTACTTGATCTAAGTGTATTATAAAAAGGTGCAAATTACAGAGTTAAATGAGGTAAATTTTCAGATTACTTTTTGCTAGATTATCTTTCGTTTTTCATCACTGAAAAAAAAATCTTGCCCTCTGCACTGTGACTGTTATTCAAAGTTATTAAATACTTTATTTTGCTGATAAAACCCAGTATATTATGAGCTGGCATAAACTGTAAAGTTAGCTGGTTAAAGATGATATTGGTGAAAGATACAATAAGTAAATATTATGTATAAAAAGCAGAGGTTACACAGCAGAAGATGCAAGCAAACCAAACCACCAAAACTACTACACTACTAAGCCACTTTATACCAGACGTGTTTAGTCTCTATTTGCTGTCACTGAAATTTACTGTGGCTGTTGTAACAGATAAAATAATTTTTGTCTTCCACTTAAATTAAGTAAAACAAGCTTTCTGAATTTTAAAGACTTGCCAGTGTGAGTTACAGTGCCTGAAGCAGTTTATTCACAAGCATGCATGAAAATTTTATTCAATGTTCATCCTGTTTAAATGGCTTTTATAGTCTTAAAACATAACAATACATCACAATATCAAATACTGGGACACAAACACAAGTAAACAAAACTTGAAACGAAAGTTCATCAAAATAAAAAAAAATCTTAAAAAATTCTATTTTATTTTTATTTTTTTCCGAGATGCTCACTTTCAAGCTTTTTATTTTTATTTTTATTCCCTCCTCCCCCTGCTCATTTTTCAAAAATCTCCCGTAAAACGAAAGATAAAAAAACTCTGGCCTAAGAGAGCATTATGAAGTCATGTGGCCGTCTGACGTCCGATACATTACACCTCGCGTAAATGAATTCCAGTATAATATCTATTGAAATATATCAACGTGCATGTCAGAATGAAAACAATCAAGGCCTTTTTGTGATTTATCGTCTGATTTACCACGGTTCATCGTTCAGATGCTTCAGTATTTAACCACTCTGGCTAATGCCCTCGTGGTTCAATTCCTACGCATCTGAACTCTGAACCATTGTAAATTAGACGATAAACAATGCAAAGGCCTTGATTATTTGTTAAGTATACCTACTACGAAATACTCCTACAAAAACGGTGGAGTTACTATAAGAACAGCAGGACCTTTTCGCTCTGGCCAGTTCTTAAACCAAAACATACTAGTCCCAAAAATCTGTAATGTTTTAGCCACATGAGGCCAATGCCTTTAAAGTTAACAGCTCTGATAGGCTGGGAGACTCATGTGTATGCATAAAAAGATTTTGAATGTTACATTTAATTCCCCTGTTCCTATCTGATACCCTCAATCGCCTCCAAACACAAGAATTTTCCGCAGACAATACAGAGAAAAGGAAAGAAGATGGTATGAGCAGTTGAATATGAATGACAAAGTGATGATTAAATCAAATGACATACATCAGTAATATCAATATACATGTATTGAGCATGAATCAACAAATATGATCTTTTACAGTATTATCATATATAGTACATATAAAGCTACACATAAATTTCTAGAGTTAATGTTTGTCATATTTAAATCTGTTTCAGTTTTCTTAGATATATGAAGAATTTCACAACATATATTCCAATATTGTCAAAGTTCCCATGGCGCGTAAAATTAGTATTTCACTTGAAAAAGTAGAAAACTTGTACACATACATCTACAAGACTGGCTTTCAAACCACACTGAACTGTAGTTGTAATGTTTATACAGACAAGATATATTCACTAAGTAAATCCAGTCTGTGTGAGCTATCCAGTTCCGTATTGTTCCATATTTGATTAATAACCATAATTATGTAGCAGTTCAGCTGTATATGTAATTGGTGTGGTAGCTTGCATGTCTCATATGTGTGCTTCATGTCTGTAAAACAATGAACTGAAATATATAAACAAACTGGGCTAATGAATATGCCATAATCGTTATTAAAACGGGAAAAAACTGAGCTCAGGTTTAAACCAAATTAATAGTAACTCTCAAGGGTACGGTGGGTGGGTTTATGTTATTTCAACTTGTAATAAATTGGTTGTGCGCGACAACGTGACAGTCACATGACCTTTTATACCAGTTTCTATCCCAGGAAATATCGCGGGGATATCAATAGAAACGATCTAAGCGTCACCTGAATTATATATTTCTTCCGTATATATGTTACCACCTTTCCAGAAAGAAATTGTAACCAGAATAAACTAGATTAATCAAGAATATTAATCCTTATTATTTGCTTCTTAGTAACATCCTTAACTTTTTGCCATATGTATTTTTTTGCCATTCCTCACCACAAACCCTTTGCGGCAGGGGATACTTATTCATCAGATTTGCTTGTTTTATCCTGCTGTCATCATCCTTCAACTCAGTTACAGAATAGCTGAAATAATGGTAAAACCTGCTTTTTGTGGAATTTTCATATCTCTTAAGTGATTCTTGCAACTGTGATCAGTATAACAAATAATTAGTAAATACTTCAATTTACAGAACAAATCTCAACAAGCTACAGTATTACATCATCTGTTTGGTCTGCAGATAACAAGTCAGCGGTTTGACCTCCAGATCACATCAGCAGTGTACCCTCGTAAATTGGAACAGCTTGTGAGCAAGATAGCAGGTCCGTCTAACAACCTACTGCATCACTGCCACTTACACACTCAGATGAAGGTAGTTATTAAGATTAATTAGATGTTGTTAAATTTGTTGCATTTGAAGATACAGTTTTAGTTTTACTTTTTGTCAGAGGCTTAGCTCAATAGGGAGAGCACAGATCTACATATCATTGGGTTGTGAGTTTGATCCCAAGTGTATGTTTCCGTTGATAAAAGACATTGTGTCAGAAATCATTCCTCCTCCACCTCTTGTTTTTGTGGGGAAGTTGGTATTTACTTGCGAGAACAGGTTTGTACTGCTACAAAATCCAGGAACAATGGCTAGGTTAACTGCCTGTTGTTGCATAACTGAAATACTTTTGAAAGATGGCACTAATCCCAAACAAGCAAATTGTAATAATCTTGGGTATCTGTGGTTGTTTGGTTAATTGCTTTTGATTTTGAATCACTTGCCCATCACCTCTGCTGGCTAAGAACCCAGTGTGTGGTATAGAATTCTTTAATGTGAGGAAATCACCCAGTGGCTTATGGAAGGTCTGTGGTTTTAAGCAGGTGCCAGTTCTTGCCTGAAATTCGATTTACTTCTTTATTACAAACTGCTTTTTAGATGGTGTTAGTGTTTAAAGAATACCATTAAAAATACATAAATTTGTAAAAGAAAATTTTGTTCGTTTCAGTGTAAGGTTTTTATAATATATGTCACTTGTAGCACTATAATACACATTTTCAATTAAAACATAGCATTATGTTGTTTACTTCGAGAAAAATTTTTCAATCTTGACATTGAAATAAACGAATATTCTCTATACATTTTTTCTTCATTGATAAAGTTCCCCATTATTTGAAGAGGCTGGTGAGTGTGTCATGGGACCACCTAACTGTTATGATATGAAAAACCTGCTTTAGCAGTCACCTCTATAAAGCAGCCAGCCTGTCTTAAGCAGCCAGTGTCTCATTTCTCAAAATGGTCATTCATTCAATATATTACCTGTATTAAGCAGCCACATTTTCCCACTTCCTTGGCTGGCTGTTTAAGACAGGTTTTACTGTACTCTGAAATCATTAATATTCATGTGGGACTAATTTTCATGAATTTCACAGTGGATTCATTAATATTTGTTGTGTTTTTTTTTTGCCATCTTTCAACAGTATTTCAGTTATGTAACGAGGGGCTGTTAACTTAACCAGTGTACCTGGATTTTGTACCAGCCTGTTCTCCGCAAGTAACTGCCAACTTCCCCATATGAAACAGAGGTGAAGGACGAATAGAAATTATCCTTCAGGTCATATATAGATTATATATATTTTTTCTGTTAAAAATTTTGATTAAATAAAGGATATTACACAAGTGTCTTTTCATACTGAATTTATTAAACAAGTTGAATAAAATAATAAAATGCGAGGCTCTGCCCAGCATTTTATCAATTTCATTCAGCGAGTTTAAAATCTCCAGTGAGGAAAGACACAAATGTAATATTCTTTTTGTCACATATATAGAGGATATTTGTTTGTTTTGAGTGAATATGGAATATATTTCACTTCGAGGTGAGAAAATTTCAATATTCATGAAAAACAAACACATTTTCTTTTTATTTTATGCTCAATTACGTTGAGATGTGCATTTTGCAGCTGTTTTAATCTCAGCGCGGGAAACAGACGCGCGTAAACAGACATGACGTCAGATGTGCTGTGACGTTATAAAGATGCATGCAACATAAAGTTCCATTTTGTTTTAATTTTTGGCTGCATAACGGTATGAAATTCCTTTTAAATAAAATAATTTGGATCGAGAAATATACTATAAAGAACAAAGTGCTACTACAGTTTTCATCCTGTTTTAAGTAAATAATTTAAAATCCATACACAATGTAATGATGGGGCGGAGCTATATCTCTCACAGTGTAAAAATACAGATTTCATATTTTCACAGTGTGGGTTATGAGATATGAAAATATTTAACTGATAAAATACAGTATTTCATTAGTTAGCATAAAATAAAAGCTTTTCCTGTTGAAACATCTAAATTTCTTGTTTCTTTAACTATTATAGACCAAGTACCGTATTTTCCCGAATTAAGGCCCCCCCCCCCCCTAATTAACCCCCCCCCCCCCCCCCCCCCCACCCCCCATTTTGGAGGGGAAAAAAGTCAACAAGAACAGGAAAATAAAACACCTACCTCATTTTTATAAGTCCACATAATAAGTAATTTACAGTACTAAGTATCCAATGTATTAAGAATTAAACACACTTTTAAACAGTCCATGTACCGTAAGTCCAAAACATTTGTACTAAGTACGGTACGTATCCAATCATCAAACAGAAAATTAAACGGTAAATACATTTTTGATTTGTTTTTACACCACTCGCGCACACGCTTCCTGCCGACTTCAAACAAACTTGCGGCAAAGTGTTTACCCTTTTCTTCGGCAGTTTTAAGAACTTTTAATTTAGAAGCAGGCACAGCAGCGTGTCAATTCATTGACATTGTGTATTGCACTATTAGCTACCCGCATGAACTAAGGAAAATGTTATCGGAGTACACAGCTGTTTGGGTCATGACGTAATGTGTAATGTCGCGAGCGTGTCAAAAAGGCAGACATGGAATACATGAGGTACCGTATTTAAATGCATAAAAGACACAGTGCATTAAATTGGATCCAAAATAATTACGTTTTTGGGGGATTGAACAACACAGAAACACTTTACAGTTAGTTTGAACGATGTTTTTAAGTTTTGTAAAAATTTTCATTTTGGAAAATGTAACGCCTCAAGGGGCGTTTATTCGGGAAAATACGGCAAATACAACCGACGCCTCCTATAAATAAATGGCATCTTTATTACACTAATGTATTTTCAAATTTATGTAATGGCTTTATTTCACTCCCACGGCATCAGACATGTGATAAACAACATTTCAAGTCAATACACTATTTAATTGTTGATATGATCTCACAGTAAATAAAGAAGGAAATAAAAAGTATTTAATAATCAGTAATTGTAAGGGATAACATGCCTAACACTGGTAAAGAAAAAGATCAGTAAATGAGTATAAATGTAAGGTTTACTGTCCTATATTGCCTGTTTGTTTTGAGACAGATTGTGGATCAAAGCATGCTGTGATAGAAATGACGTTGTCAGGATTTGAGATGAAGACATGTAGGAATTATATGGTGACAGTGTGCTCAGCAACAGTCTCCTCTCTACACACACTTCAATATAGATAAGGTAAAAACTATGTTAATGTGTTCATATTCTTTGTTCCTTAGAACATTAAGAAAGTCATACCATTACTTTGTGTTAACCCTTACCCTGCTTAATTTCTATAATGAACTTGTCCATCTTTAAATTTGAACAGTAAAATTAACTGTTTAAAGAGATGCTTACCAAAAAGATACTGACTGAATGGTGGAAAGTGCAGATCTTGATAAGACTGATCATGGATATGCAGGCTGATCAAGATCTACACTGGTCACAAAGGCAGAATCAATCGTGTCTAGCATGATAAAGGTTAAGAGACTAGATATTTCCGGACTAGTAACAGTGTGGAAACACAGGGACATAAGATTTAGGGACGCATGATAATTGTTTCTGCCAGATTATGTTAAATTTTTAATACTTATACTGTAAGAAAGAAGTAATAATTATTTATTTGCATATTACATATCCCATTCAAATGAGGATTTATATTGTCATTCAGTCCCTTCTATCACTCAGCCCCACTTGTTAGTCAGTCCCTGAATCAGGAAACCATTTACTTGTAGTTTCTGATCAATAACTTAAGACTAGAGTGATCAGACTATTATTTAATCAAATGATTATCTGTTGTCAGTAGATGACTGCTGTTGTTTTCAGGTCAGGTTATCAGAGGTATTTGTGACCTTTAAACTGAAAACTGTTTTCAGTCAGTAACTAGAAATCTTGGACCTACACTCAAGAAATGAATTATAGTGATGTGATTGTTCACTGTCAGTAGACCAAGGGCCTGCATGCCTAGTGTCATGATCACTACATCCTTGAGACTGAAAACCATTTTCAGTCAGTCACAGGAGAAATCTATGACCAATGCTGTTTTTGAGTTCTTAATTTCATTGATCATTGTCACACTGACCCAGAGACTGAAAGTAGTTTGCAGTCTATGTCTGGTAAATATACAGGTGTCAGTCTTTGTAAGATAATTGTTTATGGTCAGTTTATCACCCAAAGGCATATTATTTTAGGGGTCAGTATGTTAAATTTCTATGACAGCAAATTGTTTCTGAACAATAATTCTGGGATATTGTGGGGCTAATGCCTAATGCCTTCAAACTATAATGATTGGCTTTTGTCAGTAAACCCTTAATGTTTCGGAAAAATCGTTATTTCAAAGGTCAAGGCCATGACAGTTTTGACCGTTGAATAACTATAGGTCACTTGACCCTAAGGCCTGTGATCATAAGACTTCACAAGACAAGTGACAGAAGCCTGCAGTCAGTAGATGCCATAACTTTTTTGGGGCCAGCATTTCAAAGGTCAAGGTCAAAATGGCACTGAAGCTTAAAATTGTTTTCAAACAATAGCTAGTATATGTCTGGACCTTAATGGTCTAGTTGTATAATTGATTGTTTGTTGTCATATTACCCCTATTGTTTTTGGGGGTCATTAGCATAAAGGATAAGGTCACATTATACCAGTACTTTAGCCTGAAAATTATGATACCAGTTATCTTTGACAGGCTATCTTGTCAGTTATAACAAATAGAACAACTTTGGACATCATTTGTGAATAGTACACAGAATGTAATGGAAATTTGTAACAACTGATTAATTTGTAATAAAGTAAATAAAATAGATAAAGCTGTTGTCCCTCAAATCAGAAATAAACAGTGCATCAGGTTTACACAGTCTGCAGTAATCTAGGTCACAGTTTGGTGGAAACATCTGTCTACAGTAAACCTCACTTATAAGGAACTCGGATATAAGGAACACTCAGTTATAAGGAACAGTTTTCAATTTCCCCGATCTTATTCCTTCTTTATTCAATGTAAAAATCCTCCGTTATAGGGAACTAGCTGATGAAGTCAGAGTAACACCAGCACTTTCACGCGCTTTCTTCACATGAATAAACACAAATTATTTCATTTCTATGATATTCATGGATACGATAAATAGAAAATATATATTATAATATCATTAAAATTGACCAAATACTAGAAGATAGTAGACTTATATTTACTCAGAATTATGTATTAGAGCTACATGTATTAGGGTATTTCATGTTATCCTAAACAAAGTTGCTAATTAAGCATGATTAACAATGGCAAACAGTCGAGTTTACCAAATTTCCAACTGTAAAATATAAAGCAGGTGCTAAAATGGACAGTAGGAAACTATAGGTATAATTTACTATATACACTATATGTCAAAATGCCCTACTTTTGAACCTTAATGGGTAGTCTAATTTAACATTTTTTAAATACAAATTTGAACAGTTATTTTATATTTGTATTGCCTGTTAAAATAACATGCAGTCAAGCAAGGTAAGGCGAGTAACTGCAGCATATCTTATTATAGTCATAATGAAGCGCTGTCTAAATAAGAAGATAGAAATAACCAACAGAAAACCAAAAAAAAACACAAAATACGGTCATTCTTACTGACGTACATTTTGGCTTAGGGTTTAATGCCGTGTTTCAACAGTATCTCAGCTATGTACATGAAGACCTTACTATCTCTACAGGAGAGGATTTCTACTCGACTCGTAAAGATTCTCACATAAAGATTCATGGTCGGTCCGGAGTATGAGAGTGAGCCCTTTTTAAACGTTAGTCAAATAGTGTTCGCTATACAAATTGTGTTCGTTATGCAAACCTTGGTTACAAGGAACTAGTTCGCTATACGGATACAAGGAACCTCGGTTATAAGGAACAATTTTTAGAGGTCCGAAGCTGTTCCTTATAAGCGAGGTTTACTGTATTTTATGTTTGCAGATGGACAGAAGAAGAGAGTTACACCAATATTTTCATGTCCATGTAACACAAATGGTATGCATACAATTGATTGGTTGGTTGGAGAGAACTCTTCCAGGTTGGAGGAAGTTGAAAATGACTGCCTAGTGTTTACTTACCAGTTACCTCGGAAATATGTTCAAGTTCAAGGTTTGATTCATTAAGAATTTAAATATTGAAACTTTGATTGCTCGTATTTTAATGTTTGTGTGAATGTTGCTTTAAAACTATTTGATTAAATCTTCATAATCTTCAGCATGAATATCTTTTCCAGTCATGAAGTGCTCAAGGTGAGCTATTGTGGCTGGTCATTGTCAAGCATCTGTCAACATTTGCCTTGTTTACACTCTAGAGGCCACAGTTGTGATACAATATTTATAAAACTTAGAATGTTTGTCTTGATGATCTCTAGGTCAAATTAGAAAGTGGGTCATGGGGGTCAAAAACAAGGTCAGTAGGGCAGATCAAAGGAAAATCTTGTCAACACTCTAATAGTCTGCAGTTTAAGTTTGAAACTCATGAGAATTGGTCATAATGTGTGTCGTGATGACCTATAGGTCAAATTCAAATCTTGGCGATGCGGGGTCATACACTAGGTCACCCGATTAAATCAAAGGAACACTTCTTAACATTCTAGAGGTCACATTTATGACCTGATATTCATGAAAGTTCTTCAAAATGTTTATCTTGATGATCACTAGGTCTAGTAGTAGTTTGAATCTGGGTTGTGGGGTCAAAAACTAGGTCGCATTCTCAAATCACATAAAAGCTTGTTAATACTGTAGAGGCCACATTTAAGATCCTATCTTCATGAAATTTGGTCAGAATGTTTATCTCGATAATCTCTTCCTTAATCTGGGTCATGTGGTGTCAAATACTAGGTCACCTGATCAGATCAAAGGAAAAGCTTATTAACAGTCCAGAGATATAGGCCCAGTTATTCAAATGAGTCTTCCAGGGTCATCATGACCCTCTTATTGTTAAGTTTTTAGCTAAGTAGAAAGTGTATATTCCATTCAACAAAAAGTGTTCTGTTAAAAGAAAAGAACTTGTTTTATATATTAAACAATATTTTCAGTTTTAACCAAATTTAAGGTAAGCTTTTGTGATCGCCCACTTGGTTAGAATGTTAACCTTAATAACATCTTGGACGAGTTTGATATTGGGTCATCTGGGGTCAAAAACCAGGTCAACAAGATCTTCATGAAAATTGGTTAGAAGTTCACCTTGATGATATCTAGGTCAAGTTTGAAACTGGGTCACGTGCCGTCAAAAACTAGGTCAGTAGTTCAGATAATAGAAAAACCTTGTGACCTCTCTAGAGGCCATATTTTTCATGGGATCTGTATGAAAGTTGGTCTGAATGTTCATCTTGATGATATCTAGGTCAAGTTTGAAAGTGGATCACATGCCATCAAAAACTAGGTCAGTAGGTCAAATAATAGAAAAACCTTGTGACCACTCTAAAGACCATATTTTTCATGGGATCTAGGTCAAGTTCGAAACAGGGTCATGTGCGGTCAAAAACTAGGTCAGTAGGTCTAAAAATAGAAAAACCTTGTGACCTCTCTAGAGGCCATACTTGTGAATGGATCTCCATAAAAATTGGTCGGAATGTTTATCTTGATGATGTCTAGGTCAAGTTCGAAAGTGGGTCACGTGCCATTAAAAAGTAGGTCAGTATTTTTTATGGGATCTGTATGAAAGTTGGTCTGAATGTTTATCTTGATGATATATAGGTCAAGTTTGAAACTTGGTCAACTGCGATCAAAAACTAGGTCAGTAGGTCTTGAAATAGAAAAACCTTGTGACTTCTCTAGAGGCGATACCCGTGAATGGATCTTCATGAAAATTGGACAGAATGTTCAACTTGATGATATCTAGGTCAAGTTTGAAACTGGGTCACGTGCCTTAAAAAACTAGGTCAGTAGGTCAAATAATAAAAAAACCTTGTGACCTCTCTAGAGGCCATACTTTTCATGGGATCTGTATGAAAGTTGGTCTGAATATTCATCTTGATGATATTTAGGTCAAGTTTGAAACTGGGTCAACTGCGGTCAAAAACTAGGTCAGTAGGTCTAAAATTAGAAAAACCTTTTGACCTCTCTTGAGGTCATATTTTTCAATGGATCTGCATGAAAATTGATCTGAATGTTCACCTTGATGATATCTAGGTCAGTTTCGAAACTGGGTCACGTGCGGTCAAAAACTAGGCCAGTAGGTATAAAAATAGAAAAACCTTGCGACCTCTTTAGAGGCCATATTTTTCATGAGATCTTCATGAAAATTAGTGAGAATGTTCACCTTGATGATATCTAGGTAAATTCAAAACAGGGTCACGTACCTTTGAAAACTAGGTCAATAAGTCAAATAATAGAAAAACCTTGTGACCTCTCTAGAGACCATATTTTCAGTGGATCTTCATGAAAATTGGTCAGAATTTTTATCTTGATAATATCTAGGTCAAGTTCAAAACTGGGTCACATGAGCTCAAAAACTAGGTCAGTAGGTCAAATAATAGAAAAAACGACGTCATACTCAAAACTGGGTCATGTGGGAAGAGGTGAGCGATTCAGGACCATCATGGTCCTCTTGTTTAATGATGCCTATCCCGCCGAGGAGTCAAAATCTAGGATATCGTTTACGGCAGAGGGAACTTTTTTGCAGTATGCATTGCTCATACTTATGTTTAATAATTTGCTATTTTCAATGGCGGACACCGCTGTAACACAGTGTTAATTAGTCTAGATTGTATTTCTATCTATCTCCAACATTGCATACAATCTGCTACATGTATACTACTGTAAATGTTCATTTTTGTTTCAATTTCCTTTATCATGAAATATACAGAAATAATGATATCGTTAGTCCTGATGGTATTGTTACTTGCTTTCTTGCTGGATTCAGTGTTGAATTTATGGTTAATAATAGATGTTAAATCGTTTTGCATTTATTATGTACAGCTTTCATTTAAATACACATCAGATCATATAGCTTAACACAGTTTGTCGACTAGTATATTTAAGCATATATATTTGAAATATATGAGAATTGTTTAAAAGAAAGTTAAGGCACTGATTTGCAGTCTACGCTAGAGTGATTGACCATTTAGTTACAGGGAACTGGAAACAGATGAAAACATTTGGAATGCTGGATATAGGACAAAAACATATATTGACGTGTTTCCAAACGAAGGTGAAATGCTTATTTCTAGCAACCAGCGTGTGGGCATTTATCGAAGCTACAAGTCAAAATATCACAATTGAATACACCTTTAAAGTTGTCAAGATGAAATCTTCATTTCAGATAGTAACTTGGTAATATCATTTTTATAAGCAGGTGGTTTAGTTATTTCCATTTTATTCTGATAGATCTATCTTGACATGACAATTAAATAAATGGTCAATCACTCCAGTGTTACAGTAATAACACATGTATGCCTTCCTCTTTTGTTCAGAATACAAGAATTAATTGTCTAGAACATTTCTATAAATGATTAAAGAATAACAGCTTTATTTAGAACCGATCACTGGACTTATTCAAATTTTCTAGCCTAGCTGATATTTTATGTAGAACTATGTTACTATCAATGGCCTCTTGGTATGAAAGCTTAATAATGCAAAACAATTTGATATTTAATATTAACCGTATATATTCAACACTGAATCCAGCAAGAACGCAAGTATCAGGACTTAAGATATCATTGCTGGCAGCAAATTTCTGTATATTATGATAAAAAAGAAACAAAAATGATTCTACAAAATGAAGACTTTCAGTGGCAATTAACCGTAAATTCAACACTGAATCCAGCAAGAATGCAAATAACGATACCATCAGGACTTATGATATCATTATTTCTGTATATTTCATGATAAAAAAGAAATTGAAACAAAACTGAATTTACAAAACGAAGACTAATAGTAGCAAAACAACGTCGGAGATAGAAAGAAATTCAATCTAGACTGATTAACAGTGTTACAGCAGTGTTCACCTTTGAAAATCGCCCATTATTAAACACAAGTATAAACAATGCATATTGCTAATAATTCCATGACCTCTCAGGTCTTAAAAGCAAAACAAACAGCCAAAATAGACATGTTTACACCAAATTTCCCTCTGCCGTAAACAATATCCTGGATTATGACTCCTCGGCAGGATGGGCATCATTTAAAAATGCCCTCTGCGGTAAAGTTTATCATGCGTGACTATACCAGGGTCCCTTTGGAGGGTCTGAACGTCTGTGTAGACATACGCACAGACTTGAAACTTGCCAGGATTATCCCCAGATGTTTGATCGTTTGACGTGTGAGGTAAACACGATCAAATTATTTTGTACTGGGCCGTTGAATATGATTTTCGCATCAATTTTAATAAAAGTCCAATTTAAAAAGCTGTATACTTCTTTATTTCGCGAAGTTGGCGGCCAGGATTAATTATATAATATGTTTAGGCATTTACACGTATGCCTGCACCAGAATATCTTCATGGAAAGTCGAAATAAAAAATACAGTTAAAAAAACTAACACCACTACTCAACGTTATTGATTTCCTACCTCTGTGGCAGCCGCATCCCACGGCGTGGTGGACATCAGGTAACAGGGTGTGAGGTATGCACATGCTTGGAGAGAGGTATGCACATGCCTGGAGAGAGGTATGCACATGCTGGGAGAGAGGTATGCACATGCTGGGAGAGAGGTTTGACATCCTGGGTATGCACATGCTTGGAAAGAGGTATGCACATGCTTGGAGACAGGTATGCACATACTTTGAAGTATGCACATGCTTGGAGAGAGGTATGCACATGCTAGGAGAGAGGTATACACATGCTTGGAGAGAGGTATGCACATGCTTCGAGAGAGGTATGCACATGCTTCGAGAGAGGTATGCACACGCTGGGAGAGAGGTATGCCATCCTGGGAGAGAGGTATGCACATCCTGGGAGAGAAGTATGCACATGCTGGGAGAGAGGTATGCACATGCTGGGAGAGAGGTATGCACATGCTGGGAGAGAGGTATGCACATGCTTGGAGAGAGGTATGAATATGCAAGAAAAGCGGTATGAATATACTGGTAGAGAGGTATGAACATACAAGTGGGACATATAAGCACGTTTGGAGAGAGGTATGAATTTGTAGGAGAAAGGAATGAACATGCAGTATAGAGGTATGAACATACAGTAAGAAAGGTATGGGTATGACAGTAGAAAGTGAGAGGTAAGAACCTTCAGCCAATAGAAGGAAAGTGGTATGAACATACAAAGCGAGAGGTATGACCATGCAGAGGGGTGGTATGAACCAGCATTCAATAGGAGAGATATATGAACATGCAGGGAGAAAAAACAACAGTGAAACTTTTGCCAATATATTCACATGATCTTTAAGTTTATACCAGTTTATTATAATGTGTAGCTTGATTTTAAAGAATTTATAAATCTTTTACTAGCTGCAGGTGCAGATGGGAATATCCAACTCAAGTGTAACAGCTACCCAAGAACCAAGTGTTTCTATCTGCTTCCAGACATAGATCTTTTTTTCTTGCATATCATATTCTACAAATTGTAATGGGAGAATTACCTGAAGGTCAAACTGCTGAATACTAGACTGCTGTGATATGATATGATATCTGAATGAAAAAACATATCTGGACAAAACCATAAAATTTGATACATGTATGCAAATTTAAACAATTACTAGCTCAACTGTCAAGGTGAGCTTTTGTGAAAATCTTTTTCTTCAGAACCACTGGGCAGATTTACACCAAACTTCACAGGAATGATCATTGGGTGGTCCTCTTTCAAAATTGCCCAAAAAATTTGATTCCATGTAGAACTCTGGTTGCCATGGCAACCAAAAAGAAAAACTTTGAAAATGGTTTCTTGTCAGAAATTGTAAGCCGGATTTCAAAAATATTTCATGGAAATGATCTCTGGGTGACCCTCTACCAAAATTGCCTTAGCCATTCTTTTTCGGTTAAAAGCAAGTTCCTCTACCAAGTTTGTTTAGATTATCCCCCTTGGGTCAAATATGGCCCTGCCTTTTGGTCATATGGTTTACATAGACTTATTTAAGAAAAACTTTGGCCAACTCTGTATTGAAACAGCTGAAAATATTTCAAATTGTTCAGAATAATGTCCAATTTGTAATAGGAATTTTGAATATATTTGTTTTAGTTTGCCTGCTTTTTGAAAGCTTTGAGTATGAAAACATGTCTTTTTTTTTGGGGGGGGGGGTCTCTTTTTATCAATTTACAATGTTTGATTTGTGTTTTACAGGCTTACTTCTTGAGAGCAGGCAGCTACAAAATGGAAGGTCAACAAAACCAGTATACTTGAAAAGCAAGAAAGAAACACCAGGAAATATGAAAAGACAGAAGAACAAGGGAACTTGAATAAAAAAAACTTTTAAAGATAGGAATTCAGGTTATACTTAGAAACTAAATTTATTTTGAGAACAGCAGTGATTGACTAAGCTCTGTTACTGTAAGAGATAAAGTGGTTTTGTTATGCTCATAAAACATACAAAAGTTTCATTAATCTTATTTTAGATAATTGTTTTCTGGTTTATTTTACAAAGGTAGTCTACTAATTAACATAGTTATATTTAAAGAGAATTCCGATAATTTTTTTCCTTTCATAGAATTTTTTTAAATTCATATATATGATAGGAAAATGTGTGCTGAAAACAATGAACAAATAAAAATAATAGGTCACCAGGCTTGTTTTTGTGAAAAATTGCTTTGAACACACCCACTGTTGCTGAAACTGCCAGCGATTTTTGAACATTTTCATAATTTTCTGCTTTTTTATAAATACCAACCAAAATATACATCCAGGCAGCACAATACGGTTTTTTTCTTATTACAGATTTTATCATATACTTACTTGATATCATAGTCATATTTGTAATACTCTATCCTTACAATGATGGGTACAAATGAAAAAAAAATATTGTTTCATATTTACTTTTGTGAACTTTTTTCAATGAAAAATACCCATAGTGAAGAATATTTTTTTAAATTTTGAAAAAACTCTTTCATAGAATTTTTTTCCTTTTTTTCTTGTGTATAGATAATTGTATTGTGAGCATAAAAATGGCTAAAAATGTATGGGTCACCAGGCTAAATTTTATGTTAAGACCGCTAGAATACAAACACCTGTTCGGACGGAAATGGCGCGAACCTGCCCAAATTTATTACATGTATGTCTGCTAAAAGTTTAAAAAAAGTTTTAAAAATTCTTAATTCTTTCTATAATTGCATACTAAATAATCTGAAAGGTGATATTGTCTTATCAGTACTAAGTCAATTATCTTACATAATATGAACAACACTGTCTTTATACTAAAATGCGATGTGAAAACACAACCACAAAAATAGCAAGATACCTGTCAGGCATGATACTTGTCAATACAACATAAACCAGTATCAACATCTGATTACTGATATAACTTATCAAAAATGTTATTTCATTCAAGATTCCTCATATTTAAGATTGTCTGTAATATGTTTCAACAAATGTTGACTTCAGTTCAGTTTTCCATAGAAAGTGTCGGCTGCGCAGAAAGATGCGCATTAAAAACTATAGGAATTCCCTTTAAGTAATATTTTCCATGAAATTTTAAAGAGAATGTTTTGTTATACTCTCACAAAACAAAGTTTAAGGTAGTAATTTTGTCTGTCTTTCAGTCCCTTGGTTTTCATGGTTTCCGGATGGTAACTCATGAAATGCTTGACCGATTTAAATATTTTTGGTACACAGGTGTAACATCAGAAAAGGTCAAGTTCGACTTTGGGGTCAGTAGGTCAAAGGTCAAGGTCACAGTGACCCTGAACAGTTAAATGGTTTCCAGATGATAACTTGAGAATGCTTTGGCCTAGGATCATAGATTTTGTAACACAGGTGTATCATGATAAGATAAAGTGTTGGCTAGTGATGCACACTTAAATGTTTATGTTCATTTTCTTTTCTCTGGGAAGTTCATTGTTAGTTTCAGGTAAAGGAGATGATAAAAACAATGATTACATTAAAAACATAGTGATTTTAGAAAATGCAGTTTAATTTGTCTTTTAATTTTAATTTTAGAAGTTTTCTTACTTTGATGAAATGTATTGTTTTTAATGGTATGTTAGTTAACAGTAGTATATTCTTTAACAGAGTGGTGAATCTGTGATTGGCTACCTCCACACTGAGATGACTAGACTGCTTCGAAAGTTGATAGGGTGCTTCAGAACCACGAAAGTCATCTGTGATGCAACAGATCTCACCAAGGTACTCTTCCAGGTCTGGTACCTTTCCAGGTCTGGGACAACCAACATGATGATTAGAGAATAGTTGTTGGCTGGCGTGTTAGAGAATACCGAGACAACAATGATGTATCCCCAGAGATAACAAAGAAATTCTTCAGGTTGTTGATTCTTTAGAGATAAGGTGGGTTGTTTTTTCAAATCATAATTTTTAGCTCACCCGAGCACGAAGTGTTCAAAGGTGAGCTTTTGTGATCGCCCTGTGTCTGTTGTCTGTCAACCGTCGTTGTGCGTCATCAACAGTTTGACTGTTAACACTCTAGACGTCACAATTTTTCCCTAATCTTAAGAAACTTGGTCAGAGTGTTACCCTCAATAAAAACTTAGACTAGTTTAATATTGGGTCATCTGGAGTCAAAAACTAGGTCGCCAGATCAGATCAAAGGAAATGCTTGTTAACACTCTAGAGGTCACAATTTTGACCCGATCTTAATGAAACTTGGTTAGAATGTTACCCTCAATAAAATCTTGGATGAGTTTGATATTGGGTCATCTAGGGTCAAAAACTAGGTAACCAGGTCAAATCAAAGGAAAAGTTTGTTAACACTCTAGAGGTCACAATTTTGGCCCAATCTTAATAAAACTTGGTCAGAATGTTACCCTCAGTAAAATCTTGAAAGAGTTTAATATTGGGTCATCTGAGGTTAAAAACTAGATCACCAGGTCAAAACAAAGGAAAAGTTTGCTAACACTCTAGAGGTCACAACTTTGGCCCAATCTTAATGAAACTTGGTCAGAATGTTACCCTTAATAAAATCTTGGATGATTTCGATATTGGGACATCTGGGATCAAAAACTAGTTCACAAGGTCAAATCAAAGGAAAAGCTTGTTAACACTCTAGAGGAGACCACATTTATGACTGTATCTTCATGAAATTTGGTCAGATTGTTAATCTTGATGATCTCAAGGTTTAGTTTGAATCTGGGTCATGTAGGGTCAAAAAGTAGATTACCAGGTCAAATCAAAGGAAAAGCTAGTTAACACTCAAGAGGCCACATTTATGACCATATCTTAATGAAACTTGGTCAGCCCGCCCGCTTAGCTCAGTAGGTAGAGCGTCGGTCTACGGATCGCGGGGTCGTGAGTTCGATCCTAGGGCAGGGCGTATGTTCTCCGTGACTATTTGATAAATGACATTGTGTCTGAAATCACACCACTCCACCTCTGATTCATGTGGGGAAGTTGGCAGTTACTTGCGGAGTACAGGTTTGTACTGGTACAGAATCCAGGAACACTGGTTAGGTTAACTGCCCGCTGTTACATGACTGAAATACTGTTGAAAAACGGCATTGAACCCACAACAAACAAACAAAAGAAACTTGGTCAGAATGTTAATCTTGATGATATATAGGTAAAGTTCAAATCTGGGTCAGATGGGGTCAAAAACTAGGTCACTAGGTCAAATCAAAGGAAAAGCTTGTTAACATTTGGAGGCCATATTTATGACTGTATCTTCATGAAACATAGTAAGAATGTTAATCTTGATGATGCTTAGGTCCAGTTTGAATCTGGGTCATGTGGGGTCAAAACTATTTCACTGGGTCAAATCAAAGGAAAAGCTAGTTAACACTCTAGAGGTTACAATTTTGGCCAAATCTTAATGAAACTTGGTCAGAATGTTACCCTCAATAAAATCTTGGATGAGTTTGATATTAGGTCATCTGGGGTCAAAAAGTCTGCCTTCATGGCCCTCTTGTTTATAAAACTTCTTTACTATCATGACCCCAGTCTGTAAAATGGAGGAGGCAACTCTGTCAAGTATTTTGACTGAATTATGGCCCCTTTTTGTCTTAGAATTGGTGTGAGCGTTAGCATGAGCGTCACACAAAAGTTTGCATACCACCCCAAATATTTTCGAAGTGCATTGAGATATTGCTTTCATATTTTGCATACTTGTTCACCATCATGACCCCAGTCTGTAAAAAGGCAACTATATCAAGCATTTTGACTGAATTATGGCCCCTTTTTGACTTAGAACATGCTTATTGTAATGTTAAGTTTTACTCATTCCTTATTAGCTCATCTGATTTTTTGAAAAAAAATGATGAGTTATTGTCATCACTTGAGCGGTTGTCGGCGTCGGCGTCGGCGTTGCCAGGTTAAGTTTTATGTTTAGGTCAGCTTTTCTCCTAAACTATCAAAGCTATTGCTTTGAAACTTGGAATACTTGTTCACCATCATAAGCTGACCCTGTATAGCAAGAAACATAACTCCATCTTGCTTTTTGCAAGATTTATGGCCCCTTTTGTACTTAGAAAATATCAGATTTCTTGGTTAAGTTTTATGTTTAGGTCAACTTTTCTCCTAAACTATCAAAGCTATTGCTTTGAAACTTGGAATACTTGTTCACCATCATAAGCAGACCCTGTACATCAAGAAACATAACTCCATCTTGCTTTTTGCAAGATTTATTGCCCCTTTTGGACTTAGAAAATCAGTTTTCTTGGTTAAGTTTTATGTTTAGGTCAGCTTTTATCCTAAACTATCCAAGCTATTACTTTAAAACTTTCAACACTTGTTCACCATCATAAGTTGACCCTGTATAGCAAGAAACATAACTCCGTCCTGCTTTTTGCAAGATTTATGGCCCCTTTTGGACTTAGAAAATATCAAATTTCTTGGTTAAGTTTTATGTTTAGGTCAACTTTTTCTCTTAAACTATCAAGCTATTGCTTTGAAACTTGCAACACTTGTTCACCATCATAAGCTGACCCTGTACAGCAAGCAACATAACTCCATCCTGCTTTTTGCAATAATTATTGCCCCTTTTGGACTTAGAAAATCATTTTCTTGGTTGAGTATTATGTTTAAGTCAACTTTTCTCATAAACTATCAAAGCTATTGCTTTAAAACTTGCAACAGTTTTTCACCATCATAAGTGGACACTGTACATCAAGAAACATAACTCTATCCTGTTTTTGCAAGAATGATGGCCCTTTTTAGACTTAGAAAATCATGGGTAGGACAATATTTCTATTACACAAAAAAAATCAGATGAGCGTCAGCACCCGCAAGGCGGTGCTCTTGTATTATACTATCAAGCACTGAGAATAGTCGAACGCGCTGCCCACTGATAGCTCTTGTTATGGCATCTACTCTGAAACTACTTGGTGGTTTTCAATGAATCTTGGCCACAATGGACTGGGTTGTGTGTGGACAGGTGAGCAATTCAGGACCAACATGGTTACTATAAATACGGGTAGCTTATTTTGAAACTTTTATTATTGGCCGTAGGGGAAAACCGAGACCACTTTCCTGTGCTACAACATGTATGGTATCTCCAATTTTAAGGTGTATTTCGACATTACCTGTACCTGCTAAGGATTTTTTGTGGACTTAGATTTTTTCTGGAGTTTCTTCCCTTTGTTGTTCCTGTCATTTGGGCTTCAACAGTCAAGTTCTTTAAATTTTGCCCCCATCCTCTGATGTAACCCTTCGAGCATATATTGCCCTGCTTGGCGAGGCTCTTGGTATACATTATTTAACTTAATTATTCAATTTCTTTAACTGAAACACAATTG
The DNA here is from genome assembly GCF_021730395.1 of Mercenaria mercenaria. Lineage (NCBI taxonomy): Eukaryota > Metazoa > Mollusca > Bivalvia > Venerida > Veneridae > Mercenaria > Mercenaria mercenaria. Next base: position 2,467,170 of record NC_069375.1, on the reverse strand, counting down.
CTAAATATAAATCTTTCTGTTGCAGTCGCCATCTGTTTGTCCGGTTTGTCAGTGGTTCTTCTTACTCCCAAGACTGAACTGCCCAAACCAGATCATATAGAGACACACTGGGTATCTATCTGGGAAATGAAGCTTCACACTGGAAAGGAAAGGTGTCTTAAACTGAGTAAGATGTCTTTACTTCTCCTGTCACTACTGCACTGCAATGCTGATCCAGAGCCGTCCTTCAGCATACTGAGGAAGATACAGGCTGACAGCAGGAGCAACCTAGCTCTGGAAACCATTCAGAACTTGATGTCTGTGAAAATGAACAATCACTCTATATGTTAACATTCTCTTCATCTCATGAACTTATTAGAGAGGGAAAGTCAGCGTGTAATGTATACACTCGTAAGTGAAGACAGCATAAATGATGTGTTACTTGTTGAAATACTAAATTGTGCTTTTAATATTTTTATAAAGTGTCTATGGTTAAGTGGAGACAGCTTGATTTGTATTCATTGTGATATCTGGATAAGAGGACATCAGTTATGAAACAGAAAAGTGATATTGATATGTCAAAATATATATATTGTGTTGTTAAAATAGTTAATGTGTTTCTGTTAGTATTTTGAAGTGAATATATTTAAGAGTAAAATAAAAGATAACATAAATTTTTGGATTTTGTCTGTAAAATTGTGTGATTGTGAGCTTAAATTATGTCGATAAAAAAAAAAGTTTTTAGACCCAAAGAGCAGCTGAAAAATAGCAAACCTCCAGTTTTGGGATTCTGAACCTATCACATTTTTGAGACCCAAACAGCAGCTGAAAAATAGCAAACATCTATTTTTGGTATGCTGGGAATACATTATTTTTAGCTTGAATATACAAAGTATATGGTAGCTATTTTACTCACCCCAGCGGCGGCGGCATTCCGTGTCCCCACCTTGGTTAAAGTCTTTTTAACACTTTCTGTTTTTCTCCTTGTCTTCGTAATTACTTGATGGATTTGTTTCAAACTTAAAATAGTCAAATAGTTATTCCTCATCACCACCCACATCATATGGCACAAGAGCCATAACTCTCACACCAATATTTTATGAATTATCCTCCTTACTTTTACTTAGAATTTCAGGTTAAAGTTTTGGTGCACTTTCACTCTTTCTCTGTTATTACTAAATATATTTTATTCAAACTTAAAACAATTGTTCCACATCATATGGCACAAGATGCACTACTCCTGCACCTATATTTCATTAATTATGCCCCCTTTTTGCTTAGAATTATACTTATTTACTGTTTTGATACACAATATATTTATCTCTCTTATCATGAACATTAAAGCAAACTGAAACTTGATACAGATACACAGACAATAGCTAGAAGGATGGACAAAACTCATCCTGAGCTATCCTCTGCCATGCTTATAAATCAAGATCTGTGTAAAATGTTTGTAACCATACAATAAACTAGAACCATTGTGCAACAAACAAAAAAATAAAGAGTGTTTTTAAAATACAAGAGCTGTCACAGGAGACATTGTGCTCGACTATTTCAATGCCGGATAGAGAAACTGGGCACATCTGAGGAAACTAGAGCTGTCACTGAAGTATTTTATGACTCCAATGTGGATGAAGATATTGGACAATAGCTTGAATCTGTGTCAAAAGTATCAAGTGATAAGAGAGATAAAGATATATAACCAGAAATTCTTGTCAATCTTGACTGTAGACGTAAGCATTTTGGCTGTAAGATTTTAATGATTGATTTTAGCAAAGAGTGTAGGCTACGGTGTGTTTAAATATATAATCACTTTACTTTACTTACATTTTACTTTATATAAATTATTGAGTCTCCATTAAATTTTATGCAGTGAGTTATGCAGTATGAGTGGAAGAAAGATTGCAAGAAGATTTACATATGGTAGTGTTATTGCCCTTGAAAGCATGTTAGTATCTTTGTGTGAGACTTCTGTTCCGTGCACTTCTATGCACTTTGTTCCACATGAAAGTCAAGCTGTTGCAAGACGAGTTTTGTTAGCTCACCTGAGCCAAAGGTTCAATGTCTGCTGTGCATCGTCCATCCATCAACAATTTCTAAAAAAATATTTTTCTTGAAAACCACTAGGCAGAATTACACCAAACTTCACAGGAATGATCCTTGGGTGATTCCCTTTCAAAGTTATTCAAAGAATTGAATTCCATTTAGAACTCTGGTTGCCATGGCAACCGAAAAGAAAAACTTTAAAAATCTTCTTGTCCAAAACTGCAAGGCCAAGAGCCTTGATATTTGGCATGTGACATTATCTATGAAAACTGTTCAAATTATGCCCCTGGGATGAAAAGGGGCCCGAACCGGGGGTCCCAAGTTTTGCAAATACTTACATAGAAAAAAACTTTAAAAATCTTCTTGTCTAAAACCACAAGACATAGGCCTTTGATATTTGGTATGTAGCATTGCTCTGTGGTCCTCTACCAAAATTGTTCAAATTATTACCCTGGGGTGAAAAGAGGCCATGCCCCGGGGGGTCTCAAGTTTTACATAGACTTATATATAAAAGTTTTTATAAAATCTTTTTGTCTGAAACTGCAATGCCTGGGCTTTTGATATTTGGTATGTTGCATTGCCTTGTGGTCCTCTACCAAAATTGTTCAAATTATTACCCAGTAGTGAAAAGAGGCCCTGCCCCGGTTGTCTCAAGTTTTGCATAGACTTATATAGGAAAAAGCTTTAAAAATATTCTTGCTTGAAACTGCAAGGCATAGGCTTTTGATATTTGGTATGTTGTCTTGCCTAGTGTTCCTCTACCAAAATTGTTCAAATTATGCCCATGGGATGAAAAGAGGCCCTGCCCTGGGGGTCCCAAGTTTAACATAGACTTATACAGGGAAAAAAAAAATCTTCTTGTCCTAAAGTTCAAGGCCTGGGCCTTTGATATTTTGTGTGTAGCTAGTTGCCTAGTGGATCTCTTACAAGATAGTTCAAATTATACATCTGGGGTGAAAAGAGGCCCCGCCCCAGGGGTCACTTGTTATATGAGTTATATAGGGAAAAGTACTTCAAAATTATTAGATCATAGTTCCTAGACTGATTAATGATAATTACCTGATGACCCCAAGTGATTTGGGGTCACCTGACTGTGACCTTGACCTACTGACCTACTTTCTTGTTTTTTTTAAGGTACCATATAGCGGGTTAATGCTGCGGGCAAAAATTTCTGCGGTTTTGTCCTTAAGTGGGCCTAGTTTATTTCTGCACTTTTAATTTCTGCGACCTTCAAGAAAAGCAGGAATTAATTTTTGCAGTTTGCATCAACTGTAAGTAAATTCTGTGCATGGGAAATAGCTACCGCATTTACTACGTCATAATTAACGACTCAAATGCATATCATTCTCGTCAGTTACCGGTATGTCTTGGTGGCATTATCTAGGTCTAAATCTAGGACAGTGAAGTTGGCGCAACTGATTTATGTTTAAATCTGATTTCATTTCATTACCGTGCATGATCAAAAATCAGAGTTAAAAATATGTACTGTAGGTCTGGTACCGTTAATTCATTTTGAAAGACATTTTTATAAAATGCAATACTGCTGGTAGAAAAATTGACAATTTATTTACAAATATATACAAATGCAAAATCTAGCACATAGTCCATTCACAGTCCATTAAGTTACAACACACTTTTATTAATTTGTTTAACTTTTCATAATTCTAGAGTGTTTCGTGAAATACTCTGTAAAGATTACACGCCCGAAACGGTAACCATTCATTCATGAACAATAGATTGATACAATAACAAAAGCAATCAACTGCAATCGATACGGTGTTAATAATTTGACAGCAGACGAAAAACTCGAGAGATAAAGACAATGGGTCATCATATTAAGTGAAATATCAAAGTTTATTTCTGCGTCAAAAAATTCTGCTGAAAGTTTAAATGTGCGGAATTTATTTGTGCGTGACAACCTTGACTCGTAGATTTAGCAGAAATAAAAACCCGCAGAATTAACCCGCTATACGGTACAACCTTGAAATTTGGATGACATGTACAGTTTGTCACACAGATCTTAAAACTGACTTTCAGTGACCATAAGTTGACCTACTGACCTATTTTATTTATATTTTAGCATCAGTTTGCCATTTGAAATATTTGGCTCATATTACTCAGGTGAGCGATCCAGGGTCATCATGACCCTCTTGTTACAGATTTTTGTCAATGTTATAACTGATAAATATTTTGTTTTAGTAAAAACAGGTTTTATTTTCCTACAGATTCTGTCCAGTTGAAAAGGAACTAGGTATATATTATATCATCAGCATGAAGTAAACATTAGCATTTCATCAGGAGTTTTATGTCTGATGATTTTTGGGGAGAAATGGCCCTACTTTTTCACTTTGAAATGTTACAACTTTATCAGAACAGTTTACATAACTCCTAGTTTCCATCCAATCGATTGTAGCTTTTTATACGTTATTTGTTATGGACTTTATTATTATGTAAAGCATTTTCAGGGAGGATTTATCATATCATGTAGACATTTTTTTTGTTCTTGTTAAAAACTTTATTTATAGTTTGGATTAAACACTGTAGTGCTGTTAATTTCCATATCAACTGTCTCTGATAAGAATTGTTAAAATGTATCCAGCAGAATGTGTTTTTGGCTCACTTGAGCCAAGGGCTCAGAGTGAACTATTGTGATCGTTCAATGTCCGTCGTACGTTCGTCCAAACTTTCCTTTAAAAAACATCTCCTCCTAAACCACCACACACTATGTAACCGGATAATCCTAACTCTGTTCAGCAACCCTAACTCAGTGCCAACATGGCTGACAGAAAGGTGTATATAGTTAATTTCCATGTCTTTTTTCATGATTTTATGTTAGTATGCAATGTTAGTGTAAAACTTTTGATAGCCATAATATCCTGTATTGATAACTTGTTTTGTGTACTAAATATTTCAATCGACAAATCACATTCAATAAACATCTGTTTGACAATGTTTGGTAGTATCAAAGTTTGAAAATCATTTTTATAGCTTAAAAACTGTATTGATTATGAGGTGGGTTTAACTTTGCGGATAATTCCTGACTGGTATAGGCAACAGTGCTGGATAAATACAAACTTAGAATGGATAAACACCTAACCAACCGAAAACGTAGCTATTCGTCTATGCTTAATGTATGAACTATAGATGCTTGAAGTTCTTTGACCCACCCACCCCTGCAGGGATGTGGAATTCCTGTCCAACTTGTGATTGTTTGCCGGTGGACAAGTGCATCTTTCATTCTGTGTGTCCCCGGACAAGTAGACTTTTTCAGGTATGAAATGAGAAAACAAAAAAGATCATTTAGAGTGTGTGTTGCTTCAAGTATTTGGAGGTGATAAAGATAATTTAATGTATAAAATCCATGATGTACTTGCTGAGAGCCTCTCAATTGCTGCAGATTTACAAAAAAAAACATACATCTGTATCTTTAAGCATCACTTTCCATGATCTGATTGGTTCTTTGGCTAGGTCTCGCGCACACTGTAACTCGGTGACTATGATAAAAAATTAGAAACGTAAACAACTTAAAAAAGTATTTCGACAAGTCTGTTAATAAGTCACTGTCAAAGGAAATATGGGAGCCAGTAGTCAGCCAAATGAAAATCAAAAGCACACAGAGATCGCAAGTATGACTAAAAACAAGTCGGAATGTTTTAAGTGTCTTCCTCTGAATTCATCTGGCTTTGAACCATTGCGTGGACAGTGTTTCTGGCATGCATGGCATCAAAACTTACGTGATTTCAGACTTTTATAAACCTCAAAAGGCAAATATTTTAACAGCTTATTTTCTACCGCAGTTACTGTGATATGCTTTTCTTTTCATTGTCCTTAAAGAATTCTGCAGTCTATTTGCAGTTTCATGGTTTAACATTACAAATCAGAGCGAGTGAAATTTGACTTTAGACAAGTGGATTTTTAAGTGTCTGTGGACAAGTGAAAAATGTGTGGATTTCCACACCCCTGCCCTGTCAGTCCCTACTTACCATCTGAAAAATATCATAGTTAATAACTAATAATAAATCTAATCCCATTTTAACAATATCAAAATATTCCATTAGCAACTCTATAAAATCTCTTACACTATAAGATATACAAGATATGAAACAAACACAATTCTTCTGAAACAGTGAGAGCGAGAGAGAGATGAAGGAAGAGAAGGTTGGGGGTTACAGAACTTCGAACATCAGTGGTATTAAATAATTTCTTATATAATTATATAATGATTTTAACTTTCATATTGAATTATTTTCGAGGGGTTTTCCAGCTTTTTGCAAACATTGCTATTTGCATAATATTAAAGTAATGAAAAAATATTTGACTGTAGTGGGCATAAATATAACATCTTGTAGAATTAATGGCAAAGTTTGAAGACAACACCTCTTATAAAGTAAAGTAATGTTTACAATAATCAGACCATGTACATGTACATGTCAACTCATTCGTTTCTATAGAATACTAGTCAGTTAGGTGTTTATCCTTCCCGCGATTTCGTGTAAGTTAGGATTTTATCCATTCCTCATGTAAACTGAGTTCGGTTTTTATCAACTCAAAGTTAGGTTTTTATCTCTTTTCTTGCTGTCAGTACATTTGAACATGTATTGTGTCAACATGTAGTGGGTTAACAACATAGTGTAAATGGGCCTTTAAAGCAGTATATTTTTGCTTTCAAACAGCAAAATAGTAGAGGCATCAAAAGCATATAAGTATTTTTTAAGATTTTTTGTAAAATTTTTCATTGAAAAGTTTGCCTTGTTCGTCAATATTCCACCTGAATACACAAAGGTTGATATATTTAACATGATACATTTTGAAATAAATATACACTTGATCAATGGAGATAGATATAACAACCGAAACATTCCTTTATACATTGAAATTACACAGAAAACAAAGTTGTATCAGCTTTGCATCTGCCATATTGGCACTGAGTTAGGGTCGCTGAACAGTTAGGATTATTCGGGTACATAGTGTGCACCAGGCCAATTTTGATGAAACTTTACAGGGATGTTCCTTGGCTGGTCCTCTTTAAAAAAATTTTAAAGAATTTAATTCCATACAGAACTCTTGTTGCCATTGCAACCTAAAGGAAAAACTTTAAAAATCTTCTTGTCCAAAACCACAGGTCATAGGGCTTTAATATTTGACATGTAGCATCATCTAGTGGTCCCTTACCAAGATTGTTCAAATCATCCTCCTAGGGTTAAATATGGCCCCGCCCTGGGGGTCACATGGTTTACTTTGTCTTATATAGGGAAAACTTTGGAAATCTTCTTGTCCAAAACCACAAAGCATAGAGCCCCGATATTGGTATTTAAGATCATTTAATGGTCCACTATGAAGTTTATTCAAATAATGCCCCTGGGATGAAGAGCCCCGCCCTTGGGGTCCCAAATTTTTCATAGAGTTATATAGGAAAAAAAACCTTAAAATCTCATCTGAAACCACAAGATCTAGGCTTTTGATATTTAGCATGTAGCATTGGCTTGTGGTCCTCTACCAAGATTGTTCAAATTATTATCCTGGGGTGAAAAGAGGCCCTGCCCGCGGGGGTCCCAAGTTTTACATAGACTTGAATGGGAAAAAAAATTTTAAAAAATCTTTTTGTCTGAAACAAAAAGGCCCCCGGTTTTGATATTGGGGTTATGTTGCATTGCCTAGTGGTCCTTACTTTTGTTCAAATAATGATTTGGGGTGATAAGAGGCCCACCCAAGGGCCCCAATTTTTTTACAAGCAAAAGGAAAAATTTTTAAAATCATTTTGTCTTAAACCACAAAACCTGGGCCCCTTTGATATTTGGTATGTAGCTTTTCCCTTTTGGGGTTTCCCCCTTACCAATTTTCAACTTTTCCCCTAGATGAAAAGGGGCCCTGCCCCGGGGTTCCAAGTTTACATAGATTTTTTTAAAAATTTTCCCTGTCGAAATTTCAGGTTTTAACCCTTTTTTGTTTTTTGGTATGTAGCATTCCCTAGGGTTATCGAACAAGATTTCAAATTTGCCCTTAGGGTAAAAAGGGGCCCTCCCAGGGGTCACTTGTATGAGTAATGTAGAAAAAACACCTTCAAAAATTATTAACAGATGTCCAAACCCATTTAAATATTATTCCCTACCCTGCCTCTTTCTTGTTTTTAAAGCTAGAGAAAAAGAGATTTGACCACCTTTAAATTTAGGGTTCCCCCGGGGAGCCCCTATTTTTTTTTTGGTCCTCCGCCCGCCCGTCCCCGAAACCTTCGACCAAAAAAGGAAACCATTTGACCAAATTAAACTTCATGGGGTTTGGGCTGGATAGAGCCCCATTGTTTTGGGGCACCCAAAAAGGGTCAAGGTCCAGGGGCCTAAACATTGAAAACCTTTTCCCAAAAATAACTAAGAACCCTTGCCCCAGAATGTTGAAACTTCATGGGGATGTTTGGGCCATAAAGATAGATGCCCCCTTGTTTTTGGGGGGTCACTCTAAAAGGGTCAAGGGTCACAGGGGGCCTAAATTGAAAACCATTTAACAATAACTAAGAACCCTTGCCCCAGAATGTTGAAACTTCTAGGATGATTGACAGAAAAGTAATCCCCCTTTTTTTTTGGGTCACCCATAAAGGTCAAGGAAAGGGGGCCTGAACAGGGAAAACTTTTCCGTAAAATAACTAAGAACCCTTGACCCGAAGTTAAAATTAAGGGAGTTTTCTGCAAAGTAATCCCCCTTTCTTTTTGGGGGGTCACTCTTAAAGGTCGGGGTCCGGGGGCCCCGAACAAAAAACCTTTTCCCGGTAGAATTGGAACCATTTGACCCAATTTTAAAACTAAAGGTGATTGTCATGCAGAGTAGTGACCCAACTTTTGGGGGGTCCTCTGTAAAGTAAAGGCCACAGGGGCCCCGAACTTTGAAAACCTTTTCCTCAACTAGAACCCTTCCCAGAATGATGAACTTCATAGGATGATTGTCTGCAGAGTAATGACCCCAAAAAGTTTTGGTTACCCCTTTAAAAAGGTAAAGACGGGCCGAACATGGAAAAACCATTCCCAATCAATAACTTGAGAAACCTTGACCAAAATGTTGAAACTTCATAGGATATTGTCATCAGGAAATTAAAAGGGGTTTTGGGGAAGGGGGGTGGGGGGGGGCCCAAAAACCCCCCCCGGGGGGGGGGCCGGGGACCCCTTTTGTTTTTTGGGGGTCATCTTTTAAAAGGTCAAGGCCAGGGGCCTGTTATGTAAAATCATTTTTTGGGAAATAACTTGGAACCACTTGCCCTACAAGTTAAATTTAATAGGATGATGGACATGCAGAGTAGATGACCCCATTATTTTGGGTCACTTGATAAAAGGAAGGTCACGACCCCTGAACAGGACTTGACAACCACAGGCCAAGAGTGTTGAATTTTAGCGGGATGACTGGACATCCCAATAGAGATCCCAAAAAGCAGCCACCATCAGTGTTCTTTGACTTTGCTCCTGCCCCCCTATTAATTTCTTCCGATGGGGACTTTGCTTTGGGGGAACTGCGCTTTTTAAAAAAAGCATTTTCTATTTTTTTTAACAGATTTCAGTATTTCTTAAAGAATCTTTTCCCAGACTTCTCACCTGGTTTTTTTTGTTTTTGAACTTTAGCAAAAAAAAATTTTTCAACCAAGCAATTAAACACAGGTGAGCAATATAGGGCCACAGGCCCTTTTGTTTGTTTTTTTAAAATTAACAAAATTTTCCCAACATAGCCGCACATGGGGAAACCCAACAATGGTTTTACCAGCATCAATCTAGTCAGCCTGCACTTTTTGCCAGTTGGCCAGGTCCGTACTTTCAAAGCCTATTAAAATTAGAGAAACTATAAGTAAAAACATTGTTTGAGGCATCAGGATCCGCTGGCGAAATGCACTATGTTGGTTTTTCTCATTATGTGGCTCAACATAATTCTTTTTTTTTTTTTTTGTGTGATATTTCATGATATTAATAAAAATTTTAAAATTTGTTGGGGGACAATAAGCCGTTTGGGTAACAGTTGGGAAAAAAGTTTAAAGGTGTTCTGCATATTTGGAAAAATTTTTTCCACACGTAAAATTTTGTTTGATTTTTAAAAAGCCCAAAAATAGACAAGAAAGTCCTACTTAGGGGGTGTGATGACTTTTGGTTGAATGATTTTTTTTAAAAAGGGCCCTCTACAAGTCTTCTTTATTTTAATCTCCTGAAAAATTGATTTTTGATTACCTTTCTTTTCAAAATTTTCCATTTTTAGGTTTTAGAAACTTCTTTTAATGAAAATTTACATACTGTGAAATTATTATATTCATAGGGGATAATTTTGGAACTTAAGGTATAATTAACAAAAATAAAATTTCAATACAAGATGAGAATCGACTGATTTTACATATCATCATAATTGTCCTTTTAATTTTAAAAATTTTTTTTGTCAAATCAACCGAAAAAGATTTTTTTGAATATATCTGGAACATGCACCTAAACACTTTTTTTGGAAACTTTAAAAACTGTTTTAAGGTCATTATGCAGTTCCATACAGCAGCAAGTGAAATGTCCCTTTTTTGCCCGCGCTTAATTAGTCAAAAAAAACCCCATTTTGAGACCCCCAACTCCAGTGAAAAATGGAAAAACCCCCATTTTTTGGGACGAACTACACATTATGTTAGTCAGAATGTTTGTCATAATCCTGCAAAAAAAAAAAGTTTTATGAACATTTTTAAAGGCAACAGTTGTGACTCAACTTTAGAAACTTAATCAAATTTTTTCCTTGTTGATTCTAGGTCTTTGAAAACGGGTAAATTTGGGGTCAAAAACTATTCCCCGGGGCTAACCCAAAAAAAAAAGCTTGTGAACACTATAGAGGTCACAGTTGGACCCAATTTTTATGAAATTGGTCAACTGTTTGTGACCAGGTCAAATTCGAAACTTGGTCAGGGGGGCAAAAACTTTTTCATGGGCAAATCAATTTGGGAAAACCGATAAAGGGCCCACAGGGCCCCTCTTTTATGGATTTCATGGTCGAGTCAATCTGCAAAATTTTAACCGAACAACAAGTAAATTCCCTTTCATTTTATGTTCAAAGTTGTAAACCCAAGTTTGTACCCCACAAATTTGCTGTTTTGCCAAACCCACAAAATTTCATGCCCACAAAATTTAAAGTTTTTACATACCAAGTCAAAGGGTTTTGCTTGCTTTTACAAAATTATCTCCCTTTTCAGTTTAAAACCAAAAAGGGACATTCCTTCGATATTTTGTTATCAAGGCATCTTTATTTGAAACAACCCAATTCTTTTAGATCAACACAAAAAAACATTTTCAAGGTCAAATTTGTTTCGGTACACAACCCTATGCATGTGGTCTAAATTTGAAGCCTGTAGCTACACAAATGTGAAAGTAGGTCACTAGGTCAATCTCAAGGTCAAAGTTCATTTCGGTACACAAAACTATGCAAGTGGTCCAAATTTGAAGGCTGTAGCTCGAGAAATGTGAAAGTAGGTCACTAGGTCAAAATCAAGGTCAAATTTTATTTCAGAACACAGAACTATGCATGTGGTCCAAATTTGAAGCCTGTATCTTCAAAAATATGAAAGTAGGTCACTAGGTCAATGTAAAGGTCAAAGTTTGTTTGGGTACACAAAACTATGCATGTGGTCCAAATTTGAAGGCTGTAGCTTGAGAAATGTGAAAGTAGGTCACTAGGTCAATCTTAAGGTCAAAGTTTATTTCGGTACACAAAACTATGCAAGTGGTCCAAATTTGAAGGCTGTAGCTTGAGAAATGTGAAAGTAGGTCACTAGGTCAAAATCAAGGTCAAATTTCATTTCGGAACACAAAACTATGCATGTCAAGGTCAAAGTTTGTTTCGGTACACAATCCTATGCATGTGGTCTAAATTTGAAGCCTGTAGCTACACAAATGTGAAAGTAGGTCACTAGGTCAATCTCAAGGTCAAAGTTCATTTCGGTACACAAAACTATGCAAGTGGTCCAAATTTGAAGGCTGTAGCTCGAGAAATGTGAAAGTAGGTCACTAGGTCAAAATCAAGGTCAAATTTTATTTCAGAACACAGAACTATGCATGTGGTCCAAATTTGAAGCCTGTATCTTCAAAAATATGAAAGTAGGGTTTAGGTCAATGTAAAGGTCAAAGTTTGTTTGGGTACACAAAACTATGCATGTGGTCCAAATTTGAAGGCTGTAGCTTGAGAAATGTGAAAGTAGGTCACTAGGTCAAAATCAAGGTCAAATTACATTTCGGAACACAAAACTATGCATGTGGTCCAAATTTGAAGCCTGTACCTTCAAAAATGTGAAAGTAGGTCACTAGGTCAATGTCAAGGTCAAAGTTTTTTTCAGTGCACAAAACTATGCATGTGGTTCAAATTTGAAGGCTGTAGCTACAGAAATGTGAAAGTAGGTCACTAGGTCAAAATCAAAGTCAACTCATGTCAAGGTTCATCTTGCCACTCAAAACCATACATGTGGTCCGAATTTGAATGTTGTAGGTTATTGACAAGATTTTAAAAGCTTTTCTCTATATAAGTCTATATGAACCATGTGACCCCCAGGGCGGGGCCATATTTGACCCTAGGGGGATAATTTGAACAAACTTGCTAGAGAACCACAAGATGATGCTACATTACAAATGCCAAAGCCCTAGGCTTTGTGGTTTGGACAAGAGGATTTTCAAAGTTTTTCCCTATATAAGTCTATGTAAACCAGGTGACCCCCGAGGCGGGGCCATATTTGACCCTAGGGGGAGAATTTGAACAATCTTAGTAGAAGACCACTAGATGATGTCACATACAAAATATCAAAGCCCTAGGCCCTGTGGTTTTGAACAAGAGGTTTTTCAAAGTTTTTCCCTATATAAGTCTATATAAACCATGTGACCCCCGTGGCGGGGCCATATTTGACCCCAGGGAAATAATTTGAATCATCTTGGTAGAGGACCACTAGATGATGCTTCATAACAAATATCAAAGCCCTAGGCTCTGTGGTTTTTGACAAGAAGATTTTCAAGGTTTTTCCCTATATAAATCTATGTAAATTATAGAAATAAACAAAGGGCCATAACTCACTCAAAAATTGTTGAACCAGTCTGATTTTCAGGGGGACACAACTAGGGTATCAATACATCATTCTGACAAAGTTTGGTCAAAATCCCCCTGGTAGTTTCTGAGGAGATGCGATAACGAGAAATTGTTAACGGAAGGACGGACGGACGGACGGACGGACGGACGGAAGGACGCCGGACCACGGACGCAGAGTGATTTGAATAGCCCACCATCTGATGATGGTGGGCTAAAAACAGGATAGAGTTATGTTTCTTGATGTACAGTGTCCACTTATGATGGTGAAAAACTGTTGCAAGTCTTAAAGCAATAGCTTTGATAGTTTATGAGAAAAGCTGACAAACATAATACTCAACCAAGAAAACTGATTTTCTAAGTCCAAAAGGGGCAATAATTCTTGAAAAAAAGCAGGATGGAGTAATGTCTCTTGCTGTACAGGGTCAGCTTATGATGGTGAACAAGTGTTGCAAGTTTCAAAGCAATAGCTTTGATAGTTTGAGAGAAAAAGTTGACCTAAACATAAAATTTAACCAAGAAATCTGATATTTTCTAAGTCCAAAAGGGGCCATAAATCTTGCAAAAAGCAGGATGGAATTATGTTTCTTGCTGTACAGGGTCAGGTATTGATTGTGAACAAGTGTTGCAAGTTTCAAAACAATATGTTGGATAGTTTAGGAGAAAAGCTGACCTAAACTTAAAACTTAACCAAGAAATCAGATTTTCCAAGTCCAAAAGGGGCCATAATTCTTGAAAAAAGCAGAATGGAATTATGTTTCTTGCTGTACAGGGTCAGCTTATGATGGTGAACAAGTGTTGCAAGTTTCAAAGCAATAGCTTTGATAGTTTAAGAGAAAAAGTTGACCTAAACATAAAACTTAACCAAGAAATCTGATATTTTCCAAGTCCAAAAGGGTGTGTGTGTGTTCGGGTTTAACGTCTTTTTCAAAAAGCGGCCATAAATCTTGCAAAAAGCAGGATAGATTTATGTTTCTTGCTGTACAGGGTCAGCTACTGATGGTGAACAAGTGTTGCAAGTTTCAAAACAATATGTTGGATAGTTTAGGAGAAAAGCTGACCTAAACATAAAACTTAACCAAGAAATCAGGTTTTCTAAGACCAAAAGGGGCCATAATTCTTGCAAAAAGCAGAATGGAGTTATGTTCCTTGCTGCACAGGATCAGCTTATGATGGTGAACAACAGTTGCAAGTTTCAAAGCAATATCTTTGATAGTTTAGGAAAAAACCCTGACCTAAACATAAAACTTAACCAAGAAATGATATTTTCTAAGTCCAAAAGGGGCCTTAATTCTTGCAAAAAGCAGGATGGAGTTATGTTTCTTGGTGTACAGGGTCAGCTAATGATGGTAAACAAGTGTTCCAAGTTTCAAAGCAATAACTTTGATAGTTTAGGAGAAAAGCTGACCTAAACATAAAACTTAACCAGGCAACGCCGACACCGATGAAGTGATGACAATAACTCATCATTTTTTTTCAAAAAATCAGATGAGCTAAAAATGTAGGTCAGAAGGACAAGGTCACAGTCAAGTGACCCCTAATTACTCGGGGTCATCAGGTAATTATAATTAAACAGTCTAGGAAATATGATCAGATAACTTTTGAAGTATATTTTCCTATATAACTCATACACAAGTGACGCCCAGGGCAGGGCCTCTTTTCACCACAGGGGCATAATTTGAACAATTTTGTTAGAGAACCAATAAGCAATGCTACATACCAAATATCAAAGACTTGCGCCTTGAACTTTCAGACAAGATTTTTTTTTCCCTATGAAATGTAAAACTTGGGGCCCCCGGACAGGGCCTCTTTTCACCCCAGGGGCATAATTTGAACAATTATGGTAGAAGACCACTAGGCAATGCAACATACCAAATATCAAATGCCTTGGCCTTTCAGTTTCAGGCAAGAAGATTTTTACAGGTTTTTTTCCTATATAAGTCTATGTAAAACTTGGGACCCCCTGGGTGGGGCCTCTATTCACCTAAGGGGCATAATTTGAATAATCTTTGTGAAGGACCACTAGGCAATGCTACATATCAAATATCAAAATCCTAGGAATTGCAGTTTCAAACAAAAAGATTTTTAGAGTTTTTCCTATATACATGCAAGTCTATGTAAAAATTGGTACCCCGGGGCAGGGCCTCTTTTCACCCTAGGGGCATAATTTGAATAATTTTAGTAGACAACCATAAGGCAATGCTACATACCAAATATCAAAGGTCTAGGTCTTGTGGTTTCAGACAAGAAGATTTTTTAAATTTTTTCCTATATAAATCTTTACAAACCATGTGACCCCTGGGGCGGGGCCATATTTGACCCTAGGGGAATAATTTGAACAAATCTTGGTAGAGAACCACTGTATAATGCTACATACCAAATATCAAAGCCATAGGCCCTGTGGTTTTGGACAAGAAGATTTTTTAAGGTTTTCCTTTTGGTTTCTATGGCAAGAGTTCTGCTTGGAATTAATTTTTTTGAACAATTTGAAAGGGGGCCACCCAAGGATCATTCCTGGTGTAATTCTGCCCAGTAGTTTTCAAGAAGAATATTTTTTTAGGAATTGTTGACGGACACACGACGCATGACGGACATTGGGCGGTCACAAAAGCTCACCATGAGCCTTTGGCTCAGGTGAGCTATAAAGCAAACTATAGTTATGGAACCTGTGCAGTGTGAGTTTATCACAGTGAATAAGTGTGTGTTTCAATTCATTTCCGCAAGCTGATGCCAACGATTGAGTGACTTCAATAGCTCTACCTATGAGGCAGACTAGATGTCCAAAGGCAGCATGTTGACCCTACCAATTGACAACTGAGTTGAAGAGAACAGGGTTATGTAATGCTATACAGTGCATACTGTGCAATACCCATGTCCATTGCTAAAATGTCAATGTTAAGTGTGTGTCTAAATCCTGACAAAATGTATTATACCAATATTCTTTTTACCTTTGACCTTTAAGTATGACCTTAACCTTTGAGCTACTGACATAGATCATGAAACATACCATATCATCATGGTGAACATTGGTGCCAAAGACTGTTCCACAATGTCAAGATTATGGCACAGACAAGCTCTAAATTGATCTTTGGCCCAAAGGCAAAGTGTAACCTTGACCATTAAGATCGGGACCTGGAGTGTGTGCAAAGTACTTTTTCACTGAGGCACACAGTTCTGCCAAATAAAACTATTTCTTCTTCATTGTTTAAGGAAGTTATTGTCCTAACATAACAAATCTGGATGGATTGTACACACATACAGAACTGGTATTAAGGCAACTACATGTATACTGTGAAATCATTAATATTCGTGGGGGAGTAATTTTCGTGGATTTCATGGTTGAGTCAATCCACGAAATTTAATCCCAACGAACAAGCAAAATTCCCATTCATTTTATGTTCAAAAGTTTAAATCTACAAATTCATATCCCCACGAAATTGCCATTTTGACCAAAACCACGAAATTTCATGCCAATGAAATTTAATGATTTTACAGTATCAAGCTCACCGCAAGCAGGATCGGCAATAATAAAAACCAACAGACAGGCACAATGACTCCTAAATCTGAACCATAAACACTGTTTGAGAAGGTAATATCAATCAACTGGTTATCAAAGTTATCATACACAGTCTCCTGTAATATAGGTTTTACTCCTTAAAAGTTGCATTATTAGTTAATACAAATTTATTTTAGATCAACTGTAAAACAAGTTCTAAAATGTATAAATAACAAATATAAATCACATTCGACATCTCTGTCCTGATGAAATCCATTGTCATGCAAGTATAAGGTAAGAGTCCAGATTCCGTTTTAATGCTATGTAATGTGCTAGGCAAGAGAATTACTGGTACCAATTTTTCATGTTATCGCTGCAGTATAAGAAATTTGAATCACAAAACGCCCTTAAGCCCCTTTTTGTTAAATTTATATAACTTGAAC